>NW_027109499.1:4956-18798 GCF_000696795.3 Halyomorpha halys
TTTATTTTATATTTATTTACTTTTTTTTCTTGTTTTTTGTATGAATGTGTACAACTGCCACTATTACTCATTGCCCAACATTGTGGCATATTGTAATATTATTAATATTTATTTATCGCATTATAATACACTTAGTAAATCTGATCTAAGTTAAATTGGAGTGTTACAGGCGTGTAGAGTACCACTAACTACCCATTGGTAGCACTCTATTATTATTAACAAATAAATAAAAAAAAATTATAATTATCATCCACCATCTTCTTAATTTATTGTTATGTATATTTCCATGTTTTTTTGTTATTATTTTCCATTTTATTTTATTTTTCTCATAATTAAGGTGGCTATCTGTTTTTTTTCAGCCCTGATGAAGGCCTGAAATTCAGGTCGAAAAGTTGTTATTTTAAATATTTTAATATTTGTTATATAGGGAAATTTGTTGATCAAATGAAATAGGGGTTGTGAAATAGAAGGGAAAGAAAAAAAAAAGGAATAAATCGAAAAACTTGTGGTTAGTTTGTAGACTGGTATTAATTGTAAAAGAAAAGTAAAAAAAAAACTGTGGAAGAAAAAAAAAATGTTATCTATCTATTATATTATATCATGTAAAAATATGTAAGTTATATTTGTCCAGTCACGGATTGATCAGTATGCAGTATAATGTAGCAAACCGATGTATTTGGGCAGCATGATTGAATAAAGTATTTCTTTCTCTCTTGTGTATCTTTACATACCGCACCCCGATCATATTCTCAATGTTGAAGCTACATCAGATGTCATGAAGAAAATTAGGCATTAAAATCCTGTTTAACCTTTCAATGATTTTTTCTGATATTAAGAACACTTATTTACACAACTATAAAGCGATTATCTGTAAAATATTATTTATTTCAGTGCTGTATAACTGTTTACAAACTTACTCTGACTATTTTGTGGTTCTTGATTATTTGAACTCAGGGGGAACGATTTTTTTTTCTACGCCAAAGGAGGTATTTCTGCCATTTTGTTTCCAACAGCTCAGTATAATTTAGCTTTGTTCACGTAGCTCCTGTCTGTAATCAAGTCCGCCGTTGCCGCACATGTAAATATCGCCATATGTGATCGCCAGTCATCTCACAGGACGCAGTGAACACAAGGAACGAAAATTGTGCGCTTTCGTATTATGTATTTTTCAATTAGGTACTATGTATTTCACACGTAAGTAAGTCAAAATAAAAATGGATTTTTTTTTTCAATACAGCTCTACATTTTCTGGATCCTGTTGAAAAAGTTTTAATCCGACAGGATTGTGTATCAAAACTCTATAAACTTCTTGTATAGTACCCTCAAAGAGACAAAACTGAACTGTTAAAAAATAGATGGACTTTTATCTTATTTTTAAGGTATTGTTTAAAAAAATATATGTATATTTTTTTTAAATCTGAATATTTATATGTCGGTCGTAAATAGTTGGTTTATATGAATTCCTTTTTGCGATACATATGGCTAATAGAATTTCCATCTGAAATGTTCTGTTGTTTTAATAACAATAACAAAAACCTTTAAATACATTATTTTTATTGTATAATATTGAATTCTTTATTATACGTATAGACAATGGCAATAGGGATCGTAGAGCTCATTCACACCATAATTAAAAATGTAAAAACTAAATGACAACATAATAGGAAATAGAATAAAAAACAAAATTTAGCCATGATGAAGCTCTGCAACCTATAGTTCAAGAACCCAAGAGGAGAAAAAAGGCAGTTATCTCACCCCAATTTGCGATTACTTTAATGAAAGCTAGGTATAATTACTAGTCAAAATTGATGTGTCTGCCAAGTATATGTAGGGGGGATAAAAAGTGGCGACATAAAAAATAATTTTTCATTCGAAGCTCTATATCTTAAAAAGTAAGAACAACACAAGAAAATCTAAGAAGACGTCATTTAAATAATATTAAATTTTTCTAAAATATGAGCCTTAATAGAGTTATTTACGTTACATATTTTTCGAGATATAGTTTTTAAAAAGCAACGTTTCAGAAAAATGTTGTATGGGACGTACTGAAAAATTTATATCTCTATTTGACGTACAGATGTCTATTAGCACTCAAATTAAAGTTAGTTTAATGAGCTATACAGTAGTTTATGATGTTTATCTTCGTAGGAGTAATAGTTTTCATGAAATTCGCTAAAATAAATTGATTTATAGTTGTTCGAACTAATTTTCATTTGCCAAATTTATATTCATATGTGAATATCATAAAAACTACTACCCCTACGAAGATAAGTGTCATAAATTACTTTATAGAAAGTTAAATTTCATTTATTTTGAGTGTAAGCCGACATATATGCGTCTTATGGATCAATAGTTTTTCAAGAATCCAACATTTTATACGAACAACTAGAAATTAACATTTTGTGAGTTTATTTTGTCAAATATTATAAAAACTACTACTCCTACAAAGATAAACATAATAAACAATTTGTTAGTGAATTTAACTAGCTTTAATTTGACCGCTGGCGTACGTCCAACGGTTTCTGAAATGAAGTTTTTCATAAATCAAACTTATATTTCTACGACGGTAAAGGTCATAACCTTCTTTATAGTCCATTAAACTAGCTTTAATTTGAGTGCTAATAGATAACTGTACGTCACATAGTTTCTGAGATATAGATTTCTCAAAACAAATTAACTAACTACTAATCTTTCAGTAGATTTTGTTTTTTAAAAAGCTATATCTCGAGAACTATTGGACGTAACTAGATCTATTAGGGCTCATATTTTAGCAAATTTAATATTATTTAAATGACGTTCTCTTAGATTTTCTTGTGTTGTTGTTAGTTTTTAGGATATAGAACTTCGAATAAAAAATTAATGTTTTTTTAAGGTTTTGAAACAGCCGCCATTTTTTCCCACTGCCTATGCATAGCAGACTCATCAATTTTGACTAGTAATTAAACATAGTTTTCATTAAAGTAATCAAAAATTGGAGTGAGACTTATAAATAGTTTCACGACTATTTGTGTTTTTCTTTTATTGCACCCGGACCATGTTCCTTTTAATATGACATACGGTCAATCAGCGATCTTCTGATCAAAATTGTGTATTGGTATGAATGGGTAGTGTGGTTCAGAAATTATTGAATTCAGCGGTATAAAGGTTTAAATTGCACTATATATTATATTTTGCCGATAAAAATAAATAAATGATGTTGTATAGAAGGAGAATAGATAGCTATTTTGGATCCGATATAGGAAGAGAGTTGAGAGCTAGCCGAGAGAGTTGGGGGCCGGTTGGCCGATAACCAGGTCAGGAGAGCAGCCGCCCTCCTTCACTTCTTACGCTCTTTTTTTACAGCTCAATACAGTTTTATACTTTTTTTTTTCTTTTAATTCTTCCGTCTGGAAAATATAAGGAAATTCGTTCAGATGATATGGGTATGGATTGATACATATGCTACCATTTTTTATTTCCTTTAAATATGATAATAACAATAATATTCTTTATTTATTCTGGGATTGATTTCTTTAGAATAATATTTCAGGCGTCAAAATTAGGCTTTAGAGCCTTAGAGTAAAATACAAAATAAAACTGAAATTATAAAACATCATAAAATATAATGAAAATAATGAATTTGAAAAAGATTAAAATGAACAACAATAATTAACAGAATGTATAAAATAAGATTAGGAAAAACAAAATAAAACTACATGTAATATCATAAAACATAAGATGACTAACTTCTTAAAATAAATTAAAAGAAAGAAAATGATAAAAAGTCAAATTCAATTAAACTAAAAATAATAAATAAATAGAAAGGTAAAATTTCTACTAATATACATATTTACAAGTATAAAAAAATCCGAAACATTAAACACAGAAAATATATAAACCATATCTGAAACTTTTAATTGTTATTCTTCTGGAATTCGGTGGACAAAAGGTGGTCGAAGAATTGAAGGTTGGAAGGTTATTAGAACACGAATGAAGGAGAGAATAGAATTCTATAGGGAAAAGGAACGGATAAGGAAAGGTCTACCAAAGGCTGCGGTTCGATAGGCAGTTACATATAAATCTGAAGGCCGTGAGCGGGTATTGCGGGAATCCACTGAGGATTTAAATTGATAGTTCGAAAATAGTTGTATGACTTCATCGGAGCTGAGAAGCACAAGAAAAATGATAATGATAATTATAAGTTTAGTACAATGAAGAATCAATATAAAAAAATTAAAAAGTGAAATAGTATACCTTTATATAATTAAAAGAGACTGAAGTAATAGAACAAAAGGAATAATCGGGGAAGCTTCTCTCCCTGGAACTATTACAGCATTGTTCGCCATTTTGGAAGTTTATGCACCAAAATGGATGAATTTCATCAAAGTAAACGTGAATAATTAAGGTTCTAAGTTGATATAGGAAAATTTCTGTCGGGTGTTCACTGTATTTATTTTTTTATTTTATTCATTTAAATAAAATAATACATAAAAATAAATGATATACATAAGTGAAATGTAAATATCACAGTTTAGACTATTAGGGTCTTGGGGAGGCTATACAATTTTTAATACAATATGAATTGATCTCAAGTGATACAGATAATTCAATTAATAACTAACAAAATAAAATAATAATAATTATAAAAAAATTGAATTAAATTAAATTAAAAAAATAATAAAAATAACTGAAAGAATTTTGAAGTGAATAATAAAGCTCTAAATTTAGAATTAGCGAATTAATATAATAATGAGAATAAAACAAGATGGTACAGAATATGATAAAAATAAGGATCCGATAATATCTATTACTAAGCTCACAAAAACATTGCAAATTCTAATTGTAATATAATAAATAAATTATGTGGAGTTTCATTTTAACTTTGTTATATCTGAAGGCAATTACAGATCACTCAAACATATTGTCATATCAAACTGTTAATACATTACATTCTATCTTAAATTAAAGTTGACCTAGTAGGGTCGGAATCGTTATGTCTTAAGTGAATTGGTTGAGTACTCGCTATGAAAAATCTTTATTTTATTTTTTTTTCTGACCTCCTTTATTGAAAATATATAGATAACAATATTGATATATACATGTATATAAATATATATAATGGTGCCCTTCCTTTGCCATATGGGATTATAAGGGGTAGGGCTAGGTCTGCTGAGGGCGGGGGTTACAATTTTGTCCCAGAAGCCGCTGACCGGGGGTACAAGAACGAGGAGGGCCGCTCCACTGGGGGATAAGGATGACTTCAGACTCCAGAGCCAGAAGTCCTTCCCTTGGTGAGGACGTCGACCAAGGGACCGTGCTTTGCCACCTCTGAAAATGTTTATGCAACAGACCTGGCATTATATCCCACAATTCTGCTCAAAATCCTTACGAGATATAACAAAACGGAGCTTATTTTTGCTTTCGGTAAACCAAAAAACATTCAACTCAAATTTTCAAACGTTACTTTCTTTTGAGTCGTATTAATCAAGATTAGACACATTTCCCGCAGCAAATTATGCCCAAAATAGCCTTGCCTATACTAGTGAAATACATTTCAGAATGCCAATTTTAATTTTATAATTTTTATATTTTATCACTGATAAGTAATTATACATTCTATGTCATGAATGGATAGCAGGAGTCAATTATAGTTGTAAAGGCTTAAAAAAGTTTTAAGTCCAGCAGAACAAATTATTTTTAGAACAAAATAGAAATTAGTTATTACAGTATAATCTCAGTAATCCGAACTAAGTTCGGTACTGAATTTTAACAGGGGGGATAAATAAAAAATTCAATCACTGTCGGAAGTGGAAAACAGAGTTTGATATACTGTGGCAGTCCTCAGGTTGGGTACAGTCTTATCATTTTGAGATTTATTGGTGGTGCCGGTTCGAATCCGTTCCAGGGCCTTGTCTTTACATAATCTAAGTTTTTTAGCTCTCTTTTAATTTTGTATAAAGTCGGGATCAGGGCCCTCATTTTGTGATGCCTCCCTGAGCCACGTTCACCGAAAGACCATGAAGACGCTGCAACTGCAATATCACACTAAATTATCGGCCGTGGCATACAAGATAGGACCTGGCTTGCCCCTAGCACAACGAAAGATATACTAGCTGGTCAACCTCTGAGATATACCTATTCGGGAACATTCATGTTATTTACCATTTTCGTCTACTACCAGCCTACCTGGACGAAGGAAGCGGCTATAAGACACAGTGGAGACCGTGACAGTGTAGCTTCCAACACGTCATTCAGCTATGCCATAATTTCCTAACGAATGACCCCCTCCCCTCCCCGTATCGATGTTCATATATGACTATTAATCACTTTTACTAACCAATTAACACAATTTGATCCCTCAGAAATAAGGATTAATTAAAGAAAAAATATATGTTCATTTACAAGCAGCATATTGTCTCAAGATTTAATCCCTGTTCCGCACTAATTTAAAATTAAATTTCTGCATAGGATCGGGACTTCTGCATAGGATCGGGATTTCTGCATAGGATCGGGATTTCTGCAGCAAGGCACGAACAGGATCTGATGTAAAGACATTCAGTAATTCGAACACCCTATGTTTACGCACGTAAAATTTTTATTTATTTTTTTGTTGACATATTGCACAGTAAATAACATTGATATCAACGTACTTATTTTAATTGTATAAATTATTCTGTGATATAATGTACGATATTTTGTAAATATGAATATTTAATTGTTTGTAATAAAGAATTAATAGCGCAGCTGTTTTATAACAAAACACCATCGGCAGCATAATATGTTTAAAATAGTGGACTGTGATTCCTCGTTACGACCGCCAGCGTTTGTCGTTTTTATGTATCGCACTGTTTCACTGTGACTGGGATATACAAGTATACCTTGCCGGCATCTTCAACTTATGAGGGGCTGCTATCTACAATTGATACTTTACTCTCAACCTATAGCTATCATCTACGCGGCCTACCTCCTCAACTTCAAGGTCAGATAGACATTATTATTCAATTTCAGCTTAGGTCATTAATTTATTATCAACCATAAATATTTTATTTTGTGTTAAAAAAAGACCTCTGTTTTGTTTATATTAATTAATTTCTCGTATTTTCTTTATTATAAAACTCTACTGTTTCATTTTAGTTTACTCTTTGGGTTAGTAATATACCTTATTTTTACTATTAATTATTATGTATATATTTTTACTTTTTTGCAATAATATAATACATTTACAGAATTTTATTTCTTATATAATTTTCAATCTTTGAATTATCGGTAATCCAAAACAGGTAGAAACTGGTATTTATAGCGTTTCGGAAATTCCTTTAGAAATTGGACTCCGTTCACAACACACCATGCACCTTCTAGAAAAAAAGGATTTTTTTTTCTTCATTATAAGATTTTTTTAAGTCATATTACAAACTCAAGAAGCTATGTAAACAGAGCATATAGCGTACAGACATTCCATACGCGTCTAAATATGTGGCATGAAATCACGCACCAATTACACGGTTAACGAAGGTATTTTAAGGTTGTTAGCTCACATATCTTGCTAAATCAAAATCAATAATTTATTCATTATAAATGCATAAATTTTATTTTTTGATAGCCAAATCACCGATCATACGAAATTCTAATCCCATATATGAAATTTCAAGTATAAATTAAATCTAATAAAAATAAAAGTTCCGCAAATAAGATTTAAATTACTTTCTTGTCATATCTGTGGGAAAAAAATAATATCGAAGTATTTTCTATTTCTTAAGTAAAATATATACGAGGTCTAATATTGGGGTGAAAAATGTAAGAGCGGGGGGGTTTGGCACCCCCATCACCGCTGAGATATGGCAATGCATCAATTCCGTTTACTGCCCCTCTGTCTCAACCAGTAGTCTCTGCTCTCTTCTCGGGCAATTTTCCTTATTTATTTTTTAATTTTCTGAATATTTTGTTCATTAAGCAATCAGTCGTCATATATCAATTTTTTTTTAAATCGTTCTTATATTTTCACTTAATTTCAATAAACTCGGTTAAGATGATATATTTTAGACTATAACATGTTTGAAGCTTGTGGATTCCTCAAATTAATATTTAAAGCTTATCATTGACAAAAAAAAATTGTTGTTAGAATGTTTTGACAGAATGGCCGTCGGTTTTGTACGTATCAATGTTTATCTATTATATGATTAACGATTGCCATCATTAACAATGTAATAAATTGTTAATTAGAATAGAATATTAAATATCTAGAAGTAAAAATGTTTCATGAACAACACTTACTCATCGAGCTTTCTCTTAAAATCAATATTTTGATTTCTAAAATACAGGAGAAAATGCACACACACACAAATATATTCATATATACACGTATATTACCTCGCGGTGGGACCGAGGCAATTAATCAGGTTTATATCAGATAAAAAACTTCTTTATTAATTTTTTCTACATACTAAAATGTAGCACTATTGTATATTTAGCTTAACTGTTTATTATTAGCCAAAGTTTAGACCTACCTTCCACGTTTTCATTAAGGCTAAAATAAAAAAGATACAGAGAAGGTAATGAAATAATGAATACCTCTATTATTTCTGTCTGGTTTATAGTGTATTCTCTTTTTACCGACTGTTGGGATACTGAACATTATAACTGTATTGTTAATCAGTATATCGTCGATCAGATTTACAATATTTAAACACATGCACTTGCATACACATACAATATTTACAACATTATGACCCATATAAACAATTTATATATATAATAATATAAAAATTTATTCCATCTATATGGTTAAAAATGAACAGGAGAAGCAAAGAATACCTATTAATAAACCTATTTTTATACATACTTTTTGTTCATTTGTATACAATTTTCTTTTCACTTATATTTCCATAATTTCAATTTTACCTTTTTAGCCCTGATGAAGCTCTACAAAGTGGGGCGAAACGTTGGCAAATAAATAATTGTTAACTATTTTTGTTTTTTTTTTACCGCACCCCCGATCATCTTATGATGTATGATTATAAATAGTTTTTGTTTCCATTGAACAATTTATAAATAACATCAATTACATATTCAAGGTTAGAGGAAATTTAGTTTTACTGTAGCAGACATTCTGTTTGACAACTCAATCTCCCCTCTGAAGGGGACTTGGCACAAAGGCTAAGTCTTGAAGTGGATCTGGCAGTGACTGGAATCTAGAAAAGGGCGGTCATTAGACACCTCCAGCACAACAAAGACAGCAACTAGCCAAAGCGAATCACAAACTAAGTAAACAAGGAGACAGAGCAACTTGGTCGGTTGGGAGCAAGCTAATAATGTTCTAGGGAACACTTCCTCTTTACTATAAGTTCCTCTAAGATCAAAGTACAGCATCTTCGAGTAGATTTTAGATTGGTTTCATAATTAGTAACTTTTTTTCTAAATATCTTTATTGATATTTGTAACTGTACATTAAAATACATTCAGTAAATTTGATCTCAGCTATAATGGTGTGATACAGGCCTGTAGAGAAACTACCCATTGGTAACACTCTAATGATGTTTTTACATTAGCTAGTCTCATAGCCATCTTCTTTTCAGGCGCCTCGGAGGATTGTCAGAAATGGAAGAAGAAGATTAGACACTAGGGGGTTGGGATGTTAGGGAGTTTATAATGTAAGGTATCAAAAAAACAATGAAAAAATTAACCCTATTCTTGTGAAGTGAAGATCAGTGGTAAAAGTACAAGAGCTCAGTGGAAAAAAAGTAATTTTATTTAATAAAAAATATATATAATTACTAGTCAACATTGATGAGCCTGCCAAATATAGTTAGGGGGAATAAAAAATGGGGACTGTTTCAAAACGTTAAAAAAAAAAAAAATAATAATTTTTCATTCGGAGCACTATATCTTTAAAACTAGCAACAACATCAAAAAAAACCGAAGGGGACATAATTTACATTAGAGTAAATTTGCTGAAATATAAGCCTGAAATATTTCACGAGATATACGTTTTTTCAAAATATACATTTCATAAAAAATGTACTGAAAAATCAGAGGTTTGTTAATTTATTATGAGAAATCGATATCTCAAATATCGTAAAAATATACCCATTCAACGTACAGAGTCTATAAGCTCTAACAGTAAAGATATTTTAATGAGTGAGAGAGAAATACTTTATTTATCTATGCTGCCTAAATACATTAGGTTGCTATCTCACACAGCATACTTATCAATCCGTAATCGGACATATATAAATTACACCTACATGGTATAATTAGAAAAAAAAAGATACAATAATAAGATATAATAAACAATTTTTTTCCCCCTACAGTTTCCTTTTACAATCCTTTTCGGTCTGTACAACAAATATAAATGTTTCAATTCATTCTTATTTTTCCTTCTCACGTCTGCTTCTGCAATTTCACCCTTTCACAACTTTTTAATTCACCCGATCAACAAATTCGCTCTCCGGAATTCACCCTCCTAGATCCTCCTCAGTGACCCGCTAAACAAATTCAATATTAGACGGTAATGTGAGATCAGACCATCATTCTTAGTCACAGCAGTAGATCAGTTTACCAAAAACAAACAAATAGATACATTTTACGAGAATAAGACTAACACATAGATTAAAAGGAAAATATAATAAAAAACCAGTTACAGGAAACACTTGAATGGATAAATAAGTTTAAAAAACAAAAAAAAATAGTATTAATAAAATAAAATAATTTAATGCATAAATACGTTAAAACACACAAATAGAGAGGTAAACATATTAAAATAAATAAATAAAACAAAGAATAATCTCCGAGCTAATTCCCATGCTGGTGATGGTGTATGATGATGAGGGAGTTGTTATAAGGAGGGAGTTGTTGGGGCATTTTCCCATCACATAAAGTAATTTATAATGTTTATCTTCGTAGGAGTAGTAATTTTTATGATAATAATCAAAATAAATTCATAAAATGTTGATTTCAAGATGTTCTGAAAAACATTTTGATTTATGAAAACATATATCACAGTCATAAGACGTAATAATGTCTTCCAGCACTCAAATTAAAGATAATTTAACATATAATAAAGTAGTTTCTGAAACTATCATGGTAGGGGTGATAGTGTTTATTATATTCGCATGTAAACATAAATTTTTCATATAAAATCTTTTCTTAATAAATATCTTTAACACTACTAACAACACTACAAAACCTACCTGAGCATAGTAATTTTGCTAAAATATTAATAGAGCTATTTGCATTCAATATTTTCCGATATATACTTTTTTAAATAACAACATTTCATAAAAAATTTACAGAGAAATAAACGACTAGCCATATTAGTTTCTGTAATCAATATCTCAAGAATCATTAGACGTATGTCTACATGCACTCATTCAGCTGTCTACTCTATACACATGTCTACCAGTACTCAAATTAGAGCTAATTTAATACACTATAAAGTAGTTTACATATCATAAATCAACACATATCCTTGTGGGAGTAGAGGTTTTTACGATATTTGGTAAAATAAATTTATTTGCAGTTTTTTGGACAACATTTCATATGCAAAATTTATATCATATGTAAATGAAAATACCATCTTCAAAGACAAACGTTAAACCTTTATTATAATGCGTAAAACTAGCATTATATAGGTTTACTTTGAGTGCTGGCAGACATTTCTACGTTCAATGGTTTCTGAGATTTAGATTTTCATGAATCAAACATTTTTCTGAACAACAATAAATCGATATATTCTGAATGTATTTTGTCGAATATCATACAAACTACTACTCCTACGTATATAAGTGTACTGAGACTACTTTATAGTACATTAAACTAGCTTTAATTTGAGTACTGGAAGACACCTGTACATCTAATGATTCCTGAGATATAATTATCCCAATATAAATTGACTCACTGCTGATTTCTCAGTACATTTCTTATGAAATGTTGATTTTTAAAAAAATATTTCTTGTTAAATATCAGGCATTGCTCTTTTTAGGCTCGTGTTTTAAAAAGTTTACTTTAATTAAGTGATGTTTTCTAGTGTTGTAGGTAGTTTTAAAGATTTAGAGCTCAAAATGAAATATTTATTTGTTTTTATGTATTGAAGCAGCCGCCATTTTTTATTCCCTTTAACTATACTTGCCAGGCTCCTTTGTGCTCTAACTACCTCCTGCACTCTTGGACTATACTATTTCTTTATTGAATGTTTGAATTTTCTTAATTTCTTTATACTCGATATGTAACCAATAATTGATAGTTTAAAGCTTTAGAAAGCAGAAGGCGTAAAATCCAGCTCATTGAAACTACATTTCCTAATAATATCAAAAATTAATAAATAAATATAAGGAATATTTAGAGAGAAGGGTTGGTACATGACGTATGTTAGAGGGAATGGAGTTCCAGAGACATGCAGCTCAGATAAAAAACCATTTATCAAACGCAGCAGTTCGGTGAGGTGGAGGGTAGATGTCAGATAAACTGGACCTGGTAGTACGGAATTGGACTGAGAATTAGAATTGCAGGATTTCTAGGATATAGGAGGGGCGTTGAGTACTAATTGCTTGGAATAAAAAGGAAGCTAGGAAATACTGGCATCGAAAGGATGGATAGAGCAACTTCAGCTCGGTGTAATACTGGGTTATGTGCGTATCTCTGCTGATCCCGAAAATAAATCGTACTGCACAAATCAGAAGACGTTTTAGTTTAGATTCGAGATTACGACGAAGTCCACTATATACCAGGCAGCCATAGTCGAAGTGGGAGAAAACAAGAGAGGAAACTAAGAATTGACGGGTTTTCAGTGAAAGGGGATAACGAATTTCTTTAAGGTTGCTATGGTTCGACGGGAAATTTGGTCAATGTTTGGTTTCCAGGATAAAGTTTGATGAAACTTTGATAAAGTTTGATCAATTTGTTTTCACGCATATGCTAAAATAATAATAATAATAATATTAACTCAATTTATTTTGTTATTTTTTTCTATTCTCTTGAAAACCAAAATTTGTTTTCATTTAAACAGTGATATATTAACTTTGAGCTAAATTTCATATATTTAAAAAGAATTCACTGTGGTGTTAATTTGTAAAAAATTATCCACCCTTACCCACTTTACTACTTGTCTAAATTTCACGTTCATTTAAATATTAGTGAAATACGATTTCTTGTTTCATTAAATCAGAAATACTTCGTATTCGAATAAGAAATAAAAATTGGAATTATGAATTATGATTATTTGATAATAACTACAAAAAAGAATAACACTATAAAAAAGGATTTGTCCTTTCTATCTTTGTGTAGATGAACATTTGCTTATTAAAATGCCTATAAAATCGTTATTTTAATTGTCTTTATTTGGCTATTATTTAATTGTTTTGTATTATTTGTTTACCTTTTTATGAATGAATTCCTCTTTCACCATTACTTGTTTCCTATAGTTGAGACTGGTAGAAACACTTGACAATAAAAATTAGTTTATTTCCATCTTTGGAAAAATGATTTTTTTTTTTTAAATTACCAGCCTATACCAGAGGCTGTGAGAAAGTTTATTGTTTTTCTTAACATCTAAACCTTTGCACATTTCAAATGATTAGCCAAAAAATAATACTGAGTTATTTAACGTAGCATTTTATGTATTTATTTATTTTTTGTAATACAATGTTAAAGGTTAATTTAATAATATGCCAAATAATTTGGCTTTATTTGATTATAGTGTAAAATTGTTTTAAATAAATATGAATGATGTAATAGCCCCTTATTTATGCAAGAATTTAAATTATACAAAATAAAATATAAATATTTAAATAAGATAGACAAATGCAAGTATTAATTGACAAAACATTAACTTCCATCAATTTTCTTTCCATCTTTCTTCATCCTTTATAT
>NW_027109499.1:19664-29960 GCF_000696795.3 Halyomorpha halys
TATATAATACATAGGTATATATATACAAATTACATCTTTGTTTGGTATAATACCTGGAGGCTAACAGAGAATGGAGAGGGACCATTCCGTCTGGTGGTGGTGGTGGTGGTGTGATGACTTCAAGCAGAGCCCTGAGTCCCTCCCTCGGCGAGGACGTCTACCAAGGGACAGTGCTTGATGAATGAATGAAGTCCGTTTTTGTCACGGTTGTAGATATATATAATATTATTATTATGATTATTGTGGGAGTAGGTAGCTCATTGGTAAAACAACTGCAAGGACCTGGGTTGAGATCCAGCTGTGGTAGATAAGTATTATCTGTTGCCGTTGAGTCAGCTCTGTAAGTTCGGGAGCCCTCCGGTATCCACCCAGCCTCATAAATTGGATAATAAAAATCCAATTGAATTGTTTTCACTCTTGCACTCGAGAGTGATTCTGGCCAAAATACTTCCTTGCACAACCGTTTGTCTAGTAACAGTACTTCCTTACAAGGTCCTGACCCTTTATAAGCTGTATTGGTACATATTTATATTATTTTTTAACTTATAATGATTAATATCATATGAAAAAAAATTGTTTTATGATAATTATAACAAGATAAATTATAATTGATATCTTGAAATTATATAGATGAAGAAGGGAGGAACTTGAAAGCAATTAATTAACAGCAGACTTGAGGTTACCGAATACTGTGCCAACAGTTACCTCCAATAAGGAAAAGCGAATCTTTAAATCGTTTGGATTTCAATTCCACTTAGATTTGGTTTCATTTTAAGTGGAATTACTTTTTCTATTTGCTTATTCTTAACTATAAATAACTTCGTTGTCAAATTTACTTACACGATTTTTCCTTCAACCTTGCATTAATGATTAAATAATTTTGAAAAAAAAAAAAATAAATAAAAATCCCTGCGCACTACACCACTGCTGCCGCACCCCATATGCCACAATGGCAAGGGAGGGGGATAAAATAAATAAATAAAAAAGATTAAATAATTTATGAAATATTGGAAACCTTATTTTATCACTTACCCAATTTGTAAAATCTGTATTGGTTCAGAATAGTTATGTGTGATTGGCAGTAGATAACAGTTTAAAATATTGATAACTTTCATACATTTATGTGTGACCATATTGAACAAGTTTTATGAGAAATAAGTCGAAAACGAAACCGATTCAAAAAAGAAAAAAATGAGAGAGCCATTTTAAGTAATTGAAACAAAAGGAAAATGACTTTTGTGAAAAGCTCTTTACATTCTTTAACAGAAAAATTTAATTTACCATTCACACGAATTTTAATTAGCTGATTTCGTTGAAATCATTTGGATTAAAAGAGAAAAATCTTTCTCAAACTGGTTAAAAAATACATTATAGAGTTTTAAAAAAATATTTTCCATTTCTAAAATTATACAAAAATCAGCAGAGGCTATCGCAGTGTAAGTTGAATCATTGTAAATTGATTTTAATTTTGTTACACTGCTTTTAAAAGAATTTTAGTAGTATTTTTCTGTAAAACTACTCAAGACTAGATTAAATTAGATTATGTAAGAATTATTTATTGGCTTATAAAACAACGTAGCCATGGAGCCTAGCCAAATTGGTGTCAATAAATTAAAATTATCAATATTCGGAATTATTTTTAACAAAAACTCGTAAACTGAAACTAAATAAATATATTTATTTTAACATGTTAAAATGTGTTAAATGAAGAAATATTCCCTTCTTTTAGCATGTTAAAACGATATTACATTTAATTTGGTTAAGATTCTGTTAATAGGTCTGCTAAATGGAGTATGACGTTACGAAACAGACCAGCTGAGTTCCACGCCATTTTGTTTGATCCCGTTTTAATATGCTACTTACTCGTAGTTCGTTTTTAGTTTGTGTTGTATATTTATATTTTGGAAATTTTTGAATAAAAATAATAATAAATAAACAAAAAACCTGGAGAGGAAACAAGAAACAAGTGAAGTGGAGGAAAGATGATGTGACGTAGCTATTGGATATTTTACCATCTCGTTGCTGCTCAGAAAATCCCCTTGGAACCCTTTTGCATTTAATATATATATAACATGTACTTTAATTTAGGCTACTCACAATCCTTTACCTATAACATCTAGCATTTTATAACATTTTACATCTATCATAGCACAATAAATATCCGTAATACAATATCCCCTTGATTTAATATCAAGTCTCCCTTATTTAATATACCCTTGATTTAATATCAAACTTTATAGTTAAAGCTTATAGTATTGTACAACTAATATAAACAAAAAATAAATTATATGTTTTCCAACAAGTAAACTAGTAAAGACTATGAAAGGATAATTGAAGGTTTACAAAACTATCAATTAATTCTTAAGTGATACTACATTTCAAAGCTTGAAATCCGCATAAGCTCCAATACTACACGTGGATAGTACTCACTTAAGGTAACAAGTTTGCTACTTAACGATTCCTGTATCTAGGATGCATTAGCTAACACGTTTAGATTAGCTCTAATGTCCTTTCTAACGTTCACTAAGGATAATCAAAAACACATAACCGACTGATTATCCTAATTAAACCTGATCACAATATCATAAATAAATACGTTTTAACACATATATGTTAATTAAGATTTGTAATAAATACACAGAGCTTAAAAATAAACAACACTTAATATAATAACTTTAATGTACCATGTTCTAATTAATTTTACTAAAAGTTCGATGATTTACCGTGTCTGATAATAAACGGAGATAGTCAGGGCGCAGTGAAAGAAAAAAAAACTCAAAACGTAGTAAAACTATTTAATAATTAATAACGTTTCGTCTCACGTTGCAGGGCTTCATCAGAGCTAAAAAAAAAATGCAAATACTTAAATGAGGTAAAATAAATGAACGATATAATTTTTTTTTTTAATAATTTATTTATTGATATTTACAACTGTATCAAAAATACAACAAGTAAATTTGATGATAAAAACATGTGGAGAATCTACCCACTGATAGAACTCCAATAACATTTCTAGAGAAGAAGATCTCGAGGCCATCTTCTTTTCAGACACCTAGGAGGATTATTAGGTAATGAAGGAGAAGCCAGGTTAGAAACAAGTGGATTTGGGTGGTTGAGAAGTTTATTATGGAAGGAACGGTATCTGGTTCTGGCCAAATCGGCCACATATGGAATATTGAGGTCCTGATGGATGACTTGATTTGTGACTAAGTAAGGAGCATTAAGGATTTTACGAAGGATTTTGGACTGTAAGGATTGGATTCTGGAGGAATTTGATGGTTTAGTGGAGCCCCAAAGCTCAACTCCGTATCTCCAGATAGGCATTATAATAGTCATGTAGATCAGTCTTTTTTAATGGATTGGCAATTTAGACCGTTTGTCTAGTAAATGTTGCAATAGTCGGAATCTACGAGCAGTTTCTTGTCTTTTTAGTCTTGTATGAGGATTCCATGTCAGTCGTTTGTCGAGATGTAGTCCTAAGTACCGGATCTGTTCGACAGGAATAAGTGGGGTATTATTAAAGGATATTGTAGGGGAAGAGGTCATGGGTTCACGTCGATTTAATCGATTGGAATTTATTTTAATCCTCCAGTATTGGCACCATTCTTCAAGGGTGATGATGTGGGATTGGAGGGTTTGGGATACAATGTTAGGATCATTGTTCACTGACAATAGACATGTGCCATCGGCATACGTGGTGAGGATTGTGTTACGATATAATTAAAAAATAAAAAAGATGTACAGTGAAAGGTAAAATTAAATAAGAATAACAAAAGGTAACTTTTATTATAATAACAGAAATTATATTAAAATTAATACTAAGTAATTTTACTCTAATGCTATTTTATTGACTTACGCTTGTTTTTTGCGAAAAGAAAAAAAAAACAGCTAATCTCAACGCAAGGTTTTTTTTACATTTTTCACAATTCCTATTTTAGGAGAAACTGTATTCCAAATGGCTATATCTCATGTAGTTTTTCTTTACTCCACTTTATGACTTCGATTCATTATATTACGATTAAAATTAGTTATGTAAATATATGTGTGTTTAATTATATATATTATTTATTTAGGTATATTTAGATCCTCATTTATATCGTGTTCTTATATAATTTTGTTTTATTGTATTCTTCAGCTGCTCTTTAGTTTTAGTTTTTTATATTCTTAATATTAAATATCATATCATGTTACATTTTTAGTTAAGTTCACTCCATATTTATTATAAATTCATTATCTCATTACTAATAATTAATTAATTGTAAATTTGTATCATTAGTATTCACTTCATAAGTTCTTTCAATTATTTTTATTTATTTATTTTCATTTTAGTATTTTATATTTAACTGTATTATTAGTTAATTGAATTATTAGTTTTATCTCCAAAAATTAATTTGAATTGTATTGTCTAGTTTATAAATCGTAGTTGCTACTACTGCGACCAAAAATTCAAAGCAATCAATTCATATTTCATATATTTCTATCATTTTTATGTTATAAGACATCGATGACAACTCATGTTCAGTTGTCATCCTTGTTTCAATCAAACAGCCTCGAAGAAGCCCTGCAAATTGGGACAAAACGTAGGTTGACAATAAATAGTTTTTTCTACTATATTGGTACTTGGTTGTTTTTATTCACCACCACCCAGTCTATCTTCCTACTATAAAAATATTATACATAAATTAAATTAATACTTATTTATATATTAATTAATTTAGTTTATATTCTTGTTTCAATTAACGAAATTTTAATCCTTTTTGAGAAGAGCAGAGAATTATAAAAGGCGTAACAAAACCCTGTAACAGCTAATTATTACAAAGGCTTCCTATAACCGCATTCCTACAAAGGGGTCGCTACGCAAACGACCGAAATGAACTACGGCTTCCTATGGCCTATTCGAAGAAGCTGCCCCCGAAAGAAAATTAAAACGGTCACATTAGAAAGCTGAAGCGTGAGATTAAAAGAGCCGTTATGTGTCACACCTTCCTTACACAGAGCTTAATTTGAAATTTTAATCCAGGACTTATTAAACGACCTCCCTTACCCCTTTCCTCACTCCCTCTCCCTCCCCTTTCCTCACTCTCTCTCACTCCCTCCCCCCCCCCGACGGAGACCAGTTTAATAACATTTTCTTTTCGAGATCCGAGGAGGAGACGTGTTTTTAATATCCGGTTGTATTTGATGATTTATGTGCTCTCAGATTCACCGCTTCCCCGATCCTTCTGTTATCAGGTTCTTGTAAAAACTCCTGTCTTATGTCCGTTTCAATTTATAGCCCCTTCTGAATATATGAAAGATATAAGATTCCGTTAAGGAAATGCGTTCCATATTTAAATAGAGCTTAAGTTGGTCTCATATCGAGAGAGATTTTCGAAGAATAATCATTCCTTTAAATTAGAAGATTCCATGGACGTCTTCTCTTCAGGAGCATTGTTAATGACGAGTGGTTCAGAATTAATGGGTTTGGGGGGGGGGGGAGTAAGGGTTTTGGAATGAAAGGGTACATCTACATCGGGCCAGATCTGCAACGAATAGGATGTTGAGGTCTTCATGGATGAGTTTATTTGTGACTTATTAAGGAATATCAAGGATTTTACGATGACTTTTGGATCGTCAGAATTGGATACGGGTGGAATTCGATAGTTTGATGGAGCCACAAGCTCTATTCCGTATATCCAAATAGGACTTATTATCATGGTTTGTAAGATTCTTTTTCATACCCTTCATTCAAGAGTAATAACAGTATTACTTCAAATATACATAATACAAGAAATGTATTATGTATAATTTACTGCGTCTTTTTCGCAGTCTGCGCCTTTTTCCAATTTCAGGCCCTTTTTGAAATAGCGCTTTTAAATGCTCTTCCCATTTAAAGAAAATATTTCAAAAGTGACTAAGATTGTCGCTCCCTTTTAGTCTCTAAAATATTTTTAATCCTTTATAAGTCCAAAGTTTCGGCCATCTTATAATCTGTTCCAACAGCTTTTATTACACATATAATCTTTAACAACTCGAAATAAATAACGATATTATTTGTAAATTATCATAACTTAATACAATTTTAGAACCAAATCATTTAAAAAACTACTTCAAGCAGGCTGTTCTGCCTAGATCATTTATGTCAGTCAACAAATTATCCGTTGAGACATTAAAACATTAGGGAATCATATAATTTTGTTAATAAGCAATTCTTAAATTATGTCTAATTATCTAATTATTCAATTTTTCACATTAAATTAAAAATTAAAATTATTTATCACAGTCAACAGTAAAATTTATCACAACAATATTTGTAACCTTCCCTATACTCAGGTCAACCATTTAAATTATTTATTACAATTATATTTTGATTAAATTTCCTCTTTATTTTATTATTAAAATTCCTATCAAGATTTAATTATAATTATCAATATTAATTTTATCCCATATTTTCATAAATTAATTTTACTTGAAATCTCTGCATAGTGTTGGTTCAGATTTCTTGTGTCTGTTTTAAAATCCACTATATAATTATTATTTTCTGATATGTAAATGAACTCAAGTATTTTTCTTTTGTATGTATTATTTTCTTTATGTAAAATCGTAGTATTTTTAATGTCAAAAGTATGATGGTTTTTGGTTGCATAATGCACTACTGCTGTTTTAGTTTGTATTATTACGTATCATAATTTGGGGAAAAATATAAATGACCTTGGCAGAATAGCCTCCTTGAAGTAGTTTTTTAAATCATTTTATTCTAAAATTGTATTAAGGAATGATAATTTATAAATAATATCTTTATTTGTTTGTAATTGTTGAATTGGAATTGTGTAATAAAAGCTGTTTGTGATAGATTGTCCTTGAGGTTGGCCGAATTGGCCGAAACGTTGGACTTATAAAGGAATAAAAATGTTTTGAGACTAAAATGGATAAAATTTTATTTATTAATAGCTTATAGGTTTTATAGAGTGCAATTGATAGAATATATATTCTCCTCAGGGTTTTTCTTTGGGTGGATAAAAATGAAAAAAGAATATTTTTAATTTCAATTTTTTTGCATCTCTGAAGCTGAAACGAAACTCACATGGCCAAAATGCCATCGGGGCAAGATCAATAAGGACGAGAGAAGTAGTATGCAGAAAGACTCCAAACACTGAGTGGCCGTCAATCGCGTGGGTCGACACCGGGAAAATAAATTTTAAAAAACTTTTTATAATAATTACTTATTAAAATGATAAATTATGTATCAGCCACCAATAGCACTCAACAGAAGATACAGTTTTCAGCAATAAATAAATAATATTAAACTACAGAGGAATAATTTACTGCATTAACTCACCACGATATAGCAGCAAGAAAATATCTCATTCCACTTACCTGAAAAAACAAATCATTAACATTAAAAACAACATTTAAAAAAAAATTACAAATGACTGAAATTTTCAGAATTTAATTTCATAGTATGGTGTGTTAAATACCAAATTAAAATTATCTAAATTTTTTTTAAAAATTTATTTATTGATATTTACAACTGTATCAAAAATACAACAAGTAAATTTGATCGGAATGACATAATGATATGATACAGGATGTAGAGAAACTACCTAGTAGTAGAACTCTAAAAACAGTTTACAATATAAGGTCACGAGGCCATCTTCTTTTCAAGCGCCTCGGAGGATTGCCAGGAACGGAAGAGGAAGCAAGGTTAGAAACTTTGGGTGGTTAGAAAATTATCTAATTTAACTCTATTTTTCTATATGCTATTTGTATTCGATAAAATTTGGTTGCTTTTTTTTCTTAACCTACTTAAAACGTATAAGCGCGTCTGGTTTAGTCCAATATGCACAGGTAAACGAATGCTTACCTTCACCGAAATTTTTTAGCCGAGAGCATCAACGCATAGCCAATGCTGTTGGTACCAGCCACACTGCTTGGCCAATAACGATCTGGGAATATGTTGGCTCAGGTTCGACGCCAGTGTAGCATTGACCATAAAGCAAAATACTGGGTTATTGTAAAACAATATTATCTGAATATTATTTTTGTGATAAGATTAATAAGTTGTGTTACCTGAAACTGTTAACATGATAAAAAAAAAATTCAAGAAATAAAGTGATCAATGAAGACAATATAAAAGAAGTAATTAATCTAAAAAAAAATAAAACATTACCACTGTATCATGCCAAATATTATTTTTATATAATAAGGTTAAGGTTTGTAAATAATAACAAGTAATTCGTATATCATAAACAATGTTGTTTTTTATTTATTTTGTTATTGTTTCTTTGAAAATAATAGGATAAACACACACACACGCACCTACAAAAATTGATAATATAAAAATTAAGGATTATCAGAAAATAAAAAAAAGACCAGAGATAAGACAGCACAGAAAGAGTGAGAGAGCAACCATCATTTAGACAAACATAAAATAGAAAAGAAATAGCATACTAAAAAATTTGATAACCATGGAATTAGACAGTAGAAGATTGATAAAAGCGAAAGATGAAATATAATATTATATAGGTAAGAAGATATTTATAAGATAGAATATATAAGTAGTGTCAAAAAACTGAAAAAAACAATTTGAATAAACATGAACAATGTGAAAGAAAATTAAATATATGATACAATGTGTTTAATATGTTTATTCAAATTGTTTGTTTTTTTCACTTTGTTGACACTATTTATATATCTTATATTATAAATATCTTCTTACCTACATAATATTATATTTCATCTTTCACTGTTATCAATCTGCTACTGTCCAATTTCATGGTTATCAATCAACTATTTTGTATTATTCAATTCAATATTTTGTATAGTTCCAATTTTGTTAGTATACTATTTCTTTTCAATTTTATGTTTCTCTACATGATGATAGGCTGTTATCTATTTTTGTTATATAGCCCTGATGAGATGAAGACCTGAAACTCAGGTAGAAACGTCGGCATGAATAAATATTTTTTTTTTTTATTTATGTTCTTTGTTACTGACCAGATTATCTACACTTCATGAATCACAATTATGTTAAATGTTATATTATGTTAACATGCTAAAATAAAGAAATACTTCTCCATTTAACACACAAAACACACTTTAACATTTTAAACTAAAGATCATAAATACCTCTGATAAGAATAAATTATAGAAAAAAATCATATAATAGTTATAATAGTTACTTTATTCATGAAAAAACATAAATCTGTATCGCTAATACTCATGAAGAGTCTTGGGTGCAGTACTTTCTAAGGAAGTACTGTTACTATACTAGCGGTTGTTCATGGATGTGATTTAGTCATAATAACATTCTATGGCTAGATTTTCCCCCAATCAACAGTACCTACTTCATGGAGGGCTCTCCGAACAGGGTTGACTCACGGCTACAGTACAGAATAAATAATTATCTGTCACAGCCAGATTCCGGTCCTTAGATTTAGTAGCACAGTGCCTTACCACTGAGCCACAGTGCTCCCATATATCTATATATCAATTACAAAAAGATGAGATAAGCATTTATCACGCCTTCATATGTTATACTACTATACTATTTTACATAATATACTATCATGTCCTGAATGAAATAAATCATGTTTAAATAATCGTTGATTTTATATATCATTATGCATATGAGCAATGTTAGGTCTAGGTATATTACCGAAAATTAGGTTTTGTAAAATGCAGAAGTGATTTTTCCATTATTATCATAGTCAAATTATTTGTAGGTTTCTAATTATTTATTAACTTTGACATTAGTGTTGGTACATTTTAAATTATTTTCTTCATCTTAATAGAATCAACTTACCTCACTTTGCTCGTTACTGGTTGTTCTTCAAAGGAAATTAAGGCAGAAACCAAGCCAACATCGTTGACCTACGACAAACATGTGACCTTTACTTACGTTTTAGAACGTGCTGAAAATACACATTAACCCTTTGACCATGAACTGAGTCCCTTCCTAATCATTTGAAGCCGTTCGTCTTTCAGCCATCGAAAGCAATAATCCATAATCTAATTAACATAATCAAGATAATCAATTATTCCAAAATCAATTAAAAATATATATCCAGTGTTATTTATTTCTAATGATCGTGGCACTTTATCTTTTATCCTAATATTTTAGCCCTGTATGTTTTCTGAGCTTCAACAGTGCTTTTATTCAAGCTTTTTAAAATATATCTGGAATTTTACCGATGTTGATAGGTAAATATCATTCCAAGAAATATTAATTTGTAAATAGTCATAATATTCAATTTAATCACACCTTATTTTTATTTGCTGGAAGATTATTGATTGACCGTGTGTATAGATGAATGG
>NW_027109499.1:30310-34614 GCF_000696795.3 Halyomorpha halys
AAAGAAAAAAAAAACACAAATCAAATGATGAGATAGAATGCATACCTGTTTTGACGGCAGTCAAAAACAAAGTGACGGTTGGTATTGGGAGGAGTTTCTAAAGTAAGCATAGTAAAAAAGTATTTAAATTGGATGAACAATAAATGGTAATCTATATAATAGGGGTAGAAGAAATATTAATACAATGTGTGTAAGTAATTAAGAAACAAATTATACCAAATGAGCGGGGATACAGAAAAGTGTAAAATATAATAGAAAATTAATAATAAAGTAATTAATATAAGTACACTTAAGAAGATATATGTGTGCTTATATTAAGTGTTAAGAGCATTCTGTCCCATCATTTGATTTGTGTTTTTTTTTTCTTTTTTCATCTCTTTATTTGTACTTTCTTTAATATTTCTTCTCTTATCTATCTGTTACTATTACCCTTTTCATTTACTATTTACAACCTTTAATTTTTTTATTATATCTTATTTTTTTTTTACATTTTATACCCCTTTTATTTTACACTTATGCTTTTTCTTTTTTTCCTTCTTATAATTATAGTGTTTGTATCTTTTTTAGCCCTGACGAAGCCCTGCAACGTGGGGCGAAACGTTGGCTCAATAAAATAGTATAATTATCTACTATTTCAGTTTTTTTGACCGCACTCGGTCCATATTCCATTCACTTATTTTTATTTGTATTATTTTTGTCAGAGGTTTGTTTTTATTTTAAAAGAAAGAGATGTATTTATACATGTATTGTTATATTTAAATGGAGGAATAACCGTCAGTGGGGATTATTTGCTTGGCAACGGATCAGAGTTTACGGATTTAATCAGCTGTTTGAGTGAATTATGTGGTGTTTAAACATTTAATTTTAGTTGTGATTAATATTAATGCACCCACGGTGAAGTTAAAAATAATAATAATAAATAAAAAAAATTTAATCATAATACAGAATCAATAATATAAATACAAAGTAATACGAATAAAAAAAAAAAAATCTTAACTCGCATTTCTATCTACCAACGATAAAGGAACCGACTTTCATACATAAACTTTGAGTGTGTATTTTGATTGTTCCGTGGAGAAACTACTTTTGGAACAAAACAAAAATCTTCCAAACTTGAGCTGCGATTATCGGCGATCTCTATGCATAAATACTGATTCCTCTACAAGCCTCTACTGGCTACATAAAGTTGGGACTAAGAACTTAGTAAAGTTGGGACTAAGAACTTAGCTGAGGTGAAGGAGGAAGAAATATAAGGTGAACAGGAACTAAAAGTAGACTGTTGCGTAGCTTTCCCAAAGGACGTTTATACACGGCATTCCCACTGGTAATATTTTTCCCTTCCCAGCTGCATAAGGATGAGAGAAAGTATATTTATGGGTCTGGCTGGGGCTATTAAAGTCGTACTTAGCCCGCAGGTATAAATCATTGTGGAATAGTTTAAAAATTAATAAATAATGCTATGATTTATTTTCATCTTTTGCGGTTCATATAATTTTTAATACATAGTTATTACAATCTGCGTAAATAAATCAGATTTTTTTATTAATTTATTTACTTTACGAAATTTAATGCTGTATTAACTAAAAAATACAATCAACATGCGTGGTGTGAGTTGTACAATAGCATGATACTTGCGAAAGACCTAACCATTGCTAGTACTCCAACAACATTTTTATATCAGAAGGTCTGGAAACCATCTCCTTTTCAGTCCCTTTACAAGATATTAAGGAATAGACGGGGAAGTAAGGTAAGAAACTCATGTGGTTTAGACGGTTAGGGAGTTTATCTTGGGAGGATTGATATCTAGTCCTGGCCAAATCGGTAATATGCGGAACATTAAAGTCATTATGCATGATTTTATTTCTGACAAAATAAGGAATACCGAAGTTTGTTTATATTTTGGATTTCAATAGGAAAGGAATTCGAAGTTTTATTGGAGCCACAAAGTTCAAATCCGATCCCTTGAGTCCAGGACCGAAAATAATAATAATCCTCTTACCCCTGTTGAACAGATCCGTTACTTAGGACTACATCTGGACAACCGAAGTTATTCTGTAATTCAGTAATTTTTTAATCTCTATGGTAACGTTAAACAGATTCTGATTATTTCTCAAAAATCGTTTATTAAAAAAAAGCTTATCAATTCCATCAAATCACCTTTACCTTTTGTCTTTAACCTAATGACTGTTCTACAGTATCCTTGAATAATTTTTCTGTTCCTCCTGAACAGATCCGCTACCTAGGACTAAATCTGGACAAAAGACTAACTCGGAATCCTCACACAAGATCGAAAAGTCAGAAAATTTCACCTCGATTCCGACTATTACAACACTTACTAAACAAACGGTTTAAACTTACAATTCATTACATATCACTGACCTACGTAACTATAAAAGGGCTTATCTGGACATGCGGAGTTGGGCTTTGGAGCTCCACTAAACCTTCCAATTCCTCTCGTATCCGACCCTTACAATCCAAAATCCTTCGTAAATTACTTTTTAAATTTTAAAATTCTTCTACAAATAAAATTATCCATAAAGATATTTAAGCAATTATTTATTATTAGTTATATTCCTTATTGTTCTTGTGAAGTACTTAATTGCAAAAATACTCTTCTGAAGACTAAATAAAAGTTTTTTATCCAAGTGTCAATATTCAAAACATTTGGTTAAAGCTGGTTAGAAAAGATCCTAAATTATTATCGAATCCGAATAATATATTATATTTTTGTGAAGATCACTTGGATGCAGAGTATAATGCAAGATACAAATTGTAAGTTCATTAGAGGTTATATTTATTCCGAATGGCTACTTTTTCTTACGTATGAATTTTTCCTTCCAATTGGAAAACGATATTTATTTTCTTGAAATTCTTTTAGCAGGTAAAACTACGTAATAATTTAAACATAGCTAATAAGTGTGAAAAAATCATATTTTTGTTTAAATGTTAAATGGCATAAAGTCACAAATGAAACCATCATGGCTTAAGGCTTACATTTTCCTTCTGTTGGTGAAAAAAAAAATTATTTTTAAAAAGTAATCCTGTAGCTATATTAATTAAAACCTACAAGATAGCGTATCCGAATTGCCTCACTATAATATTTCAATTTTTTTTCAACGCCGTACCTGTTATTAAATTCAAATCATGTTTCAGTATTTTTTTTTTTACTTTTCATCAAAGGATAAGTTATTTTCCACTCTGGACAAGTCCAACGTATCTACCGTTGGCAACTAATGAAAATGACAATGGCGACTCGAACCAAATATTGACACTATAGGTAATTATTTGCGTTTCCAATCAACATTAAGAGAAAATACAATGACAACATTAAATGTTTTTACAATCACACCTGTCAACAGATAATCAAAACATTCACAATTACAGAGGCCTTTCCGGTTTCTGCAATAATTCGCTCAATTCAGAATATTTCAATAGAGATAAGTGAGGCTGTAATAATTACTTTTTCTATTCTTCTTTTTCAATTTAAAACAATGTTCTAAATGGGAAAGATATTCATAATAATGAATTTAATTAATAATAATATGTATTTTAAATATGATTTTAGTTAATTGAGTAAATAACTAACATGGACTGTGAGGACGTAAATAAATAAATAGATCTGTAACAATACAACCGATGATGGGGCAGGGATGCAGTATTTGTTAGGAGAGTACTCTTACTAGAGCAACGGTTGTACAAGGAGCTAATTTGATCAGAATCATGCTCGATTGTATTTCTAAATTAAGGGTACCCACTTTATGATCCTGGGTCGGCCCTGGAGGGCACCAGGATTAACTCACAGCAAAAGTAACAGAATAAATATCTATAGGCCCCAGCCGGATCCAAACCCGGGTCCTTGGAGTTGGAAGCCTTACCTCTGAGCCGCCCGCTCCCATGACAATATAAACCTCGTAAATATAATAAGAAGGTATTGAACACTTATTAATTTATTGTATTATTGATTTTAATGAAACATACAATTAAATTATTGTTATTATACGAATCCCCGAAACATCAAATGAAATTACAATTATATGTTTTTGAATAAAGATCATGAGATATTTGTGTCATTTATATTTCAATATTATTTTTTTGTAATTTATTTGTATATAAAAATGTTATATTACTTTTTTTTCTTATCAAAGATATTCAGAAGTTTCTAACCAAATTAGGCACTGTTTTATACAAAATGTTTGATGTCCTTTTGAGAAGGTTCTTAAGAAGGGTAAAAAAGTATACATTTTTTTCACGGTTAAAATTATAATAAATCATAAGAAACATATTATTATAATTATAATAAAATA
>NW_027109499.1:34722-37987 GCF_000696795.3 Halyomorpha halys
TTAATAATTTTTTAAAATAATAAACGTTAAAATACTAAAAATAGGCATACATGATAGTAGTAAAAAAACTTAGAAAGATAGCAACAAGTTATAATTTTGTGTTTTGAAAAAAAAAAAAAATAGTGAAGTTTTTGAAATTAATAAGTCTGTATTAAAAAGTTTAAGGTGAGTTGATCATATACAAGAAAGAAGTAAGCAAATAAATACAAAATAAATAAATAAACCCAAATACAATTTTCCGTACTGCTTCGGGTGCAAATTTCAATTAAATAAAAATTCTGTATCTTCAATAATATCGGTTTTATGAACATTTATTAACTATTAATTACTTTTATATATTGCGGAATTTTCTTTTGGAACACACTCAAATTTATAAATTCTCAATAAAAAATTAACTCTACACGCGAAGCTCCTATATTAATTTTTAAACATTTTTTCAAAAGTAGAATTTTGAATTTTGATATAAAAATTGATGAAAATTTTACTAACAGAAACATGAAAACTCTTTTGTTATTTTTATTTTGTAGTATTACGTTCTGTCGTATGCAGCTGAGATTAGTAACAGAACTATTAGATCACATTCACACCATGTTTATAAATATATTATAAATTAAATGATAAAATAACAAGTAAGAAAAAAAATTATAAAATTAAAATACTTGTTGTCTTTAAATATTACAATATAGCTATTCCGTAAATGATGTAACCCTAGATTAAAATCAAGCCGAACAAGCTGCTCCACGTAAAGGTTGGATTAAATACCACATATTAGAAAGTTTGGAGAGATCGGAAGGTAGGAACAAGGGAGCTAGTTTATGATTATAACAACAGGGGCTGTGTTCAGAAACAGCTGTGAAAATACTGCTAGGCAATTAAGGTGGCTGTTGTGCCTATAGAGGGCGGCTTCCGCAATTATCCTAACCTGCTTTTGTGTTTGCCGACTGAAACAAATAAAGAGTCATTGATGACATCATTGTGGAGTGTACTCCCGGAGAGCACTTAGTGGTTATATTATGCCTCTCACTTTATTGTCATTATAAGGGGCCTCGTCTTAATCAGCTCTCCTAAATGTCACGCCTCCTTAGTCCAAGAGGGAGTTGTCTATGGCGTAGGAATTCCCTCCGCTCTTTGAATAGCAAGTACCACTCACTTAGTCCTAAAGCGCTTGGATAAACCTAATAACATTTTCAACAACGGTAAGTGATTAAGCATGCTTTTTTAACTTAAAAAAAATGTAAAATGGATTTTTTTATGTTATAGAATGCAATTTTTATTGGAAAAAGATAGTTATTTGCCACAACAATACAACAAGTTGCGGGATAAGTTCAGTAGCCTACGTACAGTCGCCCCGTCGACTTGGGATGGTACCTCGCCCAGCTTGTGTTCGTATAGTCTATCAGTCGCTGTGTACAGAGTAGTCTCTAGACCTTGCTGCGTTATTTATCGGAGGGTCGCTTCGATTTGTGGGCCCACCGATGTGGATTGAAATTCGATACGGACTTCAGGACCTCGAGAAATCGGAGTTCATCGATTCGTAAAAAAATTATGATCAGCAATTTATAAATTTCGTTTTTTTTTAATTGTAATTTTGCTGAAATCGCAGGACCTTTTTCTTTATTTTAATTTTGTTCTATATTTTTGGAAGGTTCCTTTATTAATTTAATTTATTTATTTTGTTTGTATTTACTTAACAAATAAATATTTCGGTCGGAGCCAGCGTTTCTTTTTGTATTTTTAAATAAGATTTCCTACAAGACAGGGCAGATTTGTGGTGGCTTAACAATTGCCTAACAACAGTTTTCAGAAATGTACATTCATTTATATTTCTCTTAGGAAAATATAACAGTTAACTATTTGTTGGGGCAGCTTTGGGTTGTAGTTCCTCCGCTCGTTCATGAATAAACTCCGCTACAGTATACATCTAATCGAGTTCAATTTTGAAAAAAAAATAATGGCTCATAGTTATTTTTAAAAAAATATTAAAATGAAACAATATGATATGTACATTTTATCTTGTTGTAGAAATACAGAACCAATCATTATAAACGGATAAATCAAAAAATTACCCATACTCTTTTTTCTATGATTTTTTTTTTCATTTAATAAATGATAGAATGAAAAAAGAAAATTCAATATCAAATAATGAAGAGGAATGGAATAATATAAATGATTTAAAATAATAATAATTCACTGAGTCACCGAAATCTGTCAGGCGATGTTAAAATATTGCATCAAAACGAAACAGCCGGGCGAAAAATCCATTTCCTTCGCTGGAACATTTTTATCGAGGAAAATAGCTTCCATTATTCTATTATTAATAAAGACTTTTTCGTTTAGCGTGACCTGTCTCTCAAATAAATTCAAGAGTTTTTTTTTCTATTCTAAAAATATGACGGTTATGAAAGTAAATTTAAAGTTTGATAATTTGTAACTTACCATTGGAAGTTAGTTTTCAGCAGATATTTAAAATGGATGTTCTTACTCAACATAATCGATAGATAATCAGAACCAAAATTAGTCAGTGAAATCTTTGAAGATTACCAAAAGGATTTGCGTTTCAAGTTGCAATGAATACTAAGCATAGTGAAGATAAGTAACTGGGACAAGTAACCTGAACAAACAGGAAGTTTTCGGAAAATTAATTGTTAACAATATACACTTGAGTTCAGAAAGATGATGTTGCCAGTCAAGAAAGGTACAAAAATAGCAGGAAAAACTATTTTATTATAACCAACGTTTCGTCCCACATTGCAGGTGCTTATCAGGGCTAAATATAAAAATAGAACGAAATACAAACGTTTTAAAATATAATAATATTATAAGAAAAGATATATAAAATTGTAAAAAGATGATATATATAAAAAAAACTATAAAAATGGAACATAGCATTAAACAACTAAAAAATATAAATAAGAATAAATAGAATATTCACTAAAGAAACGTTCAGTAATGAGTGATTTAGTATGGATTTGTAGTTGAAAATGAAATATAATATATGAATTTTAAAGGAATAAAGCAGGTAATTATTTTTGTTTAAATGATTATCTTGAAGAAATTCATAATGTTTTAGATCACCAGTTTGGATTTAGAACATATCATTCTACCATACAACAGAGTCATCGAGTGATGTCATATCTTCCACATTGGAGCGCGGTATGTACTGCACGGGAGTCTTCCTCGATGCTTTCGATCGAGTCTGGCATCCAGGTCTGCTCTATAAACTTCGTCAATTCCTACCCCCAACATATTTCCTTATAATCCGCTC
>NW_027109499.1:38857-43788 GCF_000696795.3 Halyomorpha halys
CTTCTAGTTTAAATTAATGTTTGAAGTACCACCAATGGGTGGTTCCTTCCCAAGATTTTCAAGTGTATATGAAACATACTACATATTTACCTGTTGTATTATTCTGTACAGTTGTAAATTACAATAAATAAATAATAAAAAAAAAAATAATGTTTTAGATATAAGGGTCTTGGAGCTTTGCAGTTCATTGTAAAGAAAAATTTTACTATCACAATATGTAGCAAATTTTGATTGCTTTAACTAAGCAACGAAATATTTAACAATATAGATAATTCTGGATATATATTGTTATAAATTTAAAGAGATGAAAAAGTTTAACCTGTAGAAATTTAAAAATATAAAGGAACTTTACAACCTATGTACTTGGTAGACTTTTTCAATTAGAAATATTCTTATAATTGTGGTAGAATCCTTATCGCAGAGATGAAATACATAATCTTTTTACTTGTAAATAATCTAATTTCATTTAAAAGTAAGTGATAAAATAGAAAGAAGTCATATTTGGTAACAAACTTTGTGATCTGACTTCTTAGTTAAATGTTAAACATTGATAAGTTTTAAAAATATAATTAAGTTTTTAATTAAAAGTTCTAATTTTTGTGATATGGATCGAATATAATGTAAATAAGGTTCCTACTAAAAAAAGATAAATAAAGTTTTAAAAAAAAATTGTTAGGCACTGCCATTAAATTACCTTATTTTATCTAGTTCATGTAAGGTTATTTTGAAAAATATTCAAATAAATCTCAAAATAATAATGTTTCTAATAAAATCATTAAAATTAATGTTATACTAGGAATATAATATGGTAAATTATATCCTAGATATGCTAATATGTATTAAAAAAGAACATTGAATATTTATTCCTTATTGGATAAAAGTGAAAAGTTGCTAAACCCTACCCTCCACTACTTTTTTCCAGGAGTTTAAACTTTGCAGGAAAGAAATATAGCGTGACTGACAGTTTGATGTCCAATGTTGGGCCTCGTAAGCGTCAGGTTGAAACTTTTAGAAAATACAGCAACATTTTCGGCAATTTCTTCTTTCCCTCCGTTGACGAAGGGTGAAAAGTATTTAAAGTAGGTTAGTATCACACAGAAATTTATGAAACCTGGCACATTTCTGAATAGGAATGAAAAAACTTGTAAAAAGAAAAAGTAATTCGTGTGTCCAAAACCTTTTAGTTCACTATTTTTTTTTTAAGCGCTAAATTCACATACGAATATAAAAATTTAACTTGCACTAAATTTTTGTAATATTTAAAATTTACTTTGTTAAAACATGGTTTAAAAGTGTTATTTAGAAACATATGAATATGAGAAAAACAGACTTAAAAATTTATGAATTCATATTTTACACTGGAAAACAAACTTATGAAAACCTTCTCAATTTAATAAGGTTTTTAAAAATTCAACAAGATAAAATACAATATAGACAGAAGTATTCAATATATTTTTCAAAGTTAAATTCCTATTTTTCCTAAAAGTTCACTTAATACTTTAATCAAATAATATCTTTAATTGTTAAATGCATGATTAAAATATCCCAATAGGATTAAAAAAAACAATTATAAAAACATTCATTTTTAAAAAAATATATCCTAAATAGTTTAGGTTTTGAGGAAATAAGAATTGGGGTCATTTAATGGTGTGAAAGACCCAAGAATATAGCATTACCAGTGTCATCTATGGTAAAAAGCAGTGCATCTGCCACAGCAGGGTCTAATTCCTGACAAGTTTAAACCTGAAGACTCTTCAGAACGCTCTGGCCTGGCCCCCCACTCAGAGACCAGCTGCCCAGCCACGAGTGACCCATCCCTTACGGGAATCACACTCCAGACTATCTATTATACACTAACTCAATAACAATATTGTAGAAAGGCAATCCTTCCCCGCCGGACCCGCCCCGCTAAACCCCTTTTTTATTTTATTTTCAAATCCTCTTTATTGATATATAATTAAAATTACAAATATATGATGATACAGAGTATATAAAGCTCTGACTAAATATAATATAAAGCTAAGACTCCGCTAAACCCCCGGGGAGCGACGGCCCCATATCACTTTTGAAATATTAACTTAAAACGGGAAGAGGAGACTTTAAGACAGTTTGATCGAGCAATATTTAAAAAGCGCCTGAAATTGAAAAACGGCATCAAACCCTCCACTCCCGCCCTCCATGGTAGCGTTACTTATCTGACTTTTCAAACGGACAATTATAGCGAGTAGGTTGGTCGATGTACGACATATCACAATCTCACAAGAGGAAATCATAACACAAATAAAGGCAATCCAGTTTTAATTGAGTAGTTTGATATCTTTATTGACCGCTACCCGGAATATCTTGCTCCAATCTACTTCATACAGTCAACTATCATCTTCTAACAATAACAATGTTATATAATCTTTTGGCTTACCCCCCTCTCTACAGCTCATGCCCTTCTGATTTGGAGTACATACGATCACCAAAAAAGCAGAACCGGTCAGTAAAGCGAAACGGAAAATCGTTTAGAATTCGGATTTCGTACGTGTTATGGGTTCCTAATCAAAAGTATTTTTTAGTATTACTTCATTATGCATATTATCGATTCGTATAATAATCATATGAATAATACATAATTACAAAAGTTATTAGGGAAAAGTCCTGAATCAAATTTTAACATATCCACTATATTTTACATTATCACTATAGAATTCATCAGTTGGTTCCAGCTTTAGTTAATAATTGTTAATTAGTTGACCTTTCAATGATAATATTATTATTAATAACCTAATAAATATCAATTATCTGCGCTATTAATTGCCACATTCTAATAATGTATGTTCTATTATAATTTTATATTGCAATAATATATTATAATAATATTGTATATTATTATTCTCAAAATACAAATAAATAATAATAACTCTTAGACTGTGCTGAACACTAATGTGTACAATATAACTGGTATAATCTATTTTTCTTGTTATATTTCATTAAAGAGGGGGTGATGAAAGCAGCGTGGTAACGCCCCTGTCCTCCAACCCAAAGTTTGGGAGTTCCAGTCCCCGGTCCTATCCGGGAGTTTTTCAAGCATATAATTATACAATACTCACTCCCAGACATCTGTGACTCCCGTTAGTCAATAGGTGACACTTACAAAAATAGGCATGGGTGTGACGAACCCACCCTATAAAAACCACGTCATGAAACGCGCGATGTATTTCCTAAGTATATGTAGCCTTGGGCCTCCACTATCTGTACCGCCAATAATAATAATAATAATTTAATTAAGGAAAACTGATTATTTTATATATTTAGTTATTTTTATTGACTGCATTATTGCTGAAGTAGAAATATTAACAATGCTTTCGAATTTTTTGATGATCACTCCATACTTTCATACAACATAAAAAAATTTCAATAAAATAAAGTTAATTCGATCCCTTCATACTTATATGGGTGCTGCCACTGATCATTTATCGTTGAAGAGTGTTTTAAATCTTAAAACTATTAAATACTTAAACAATTTGTTTTATGTATTTTATTTGTGTTATGGGTGTTTTAGTATTTTAAACAGCAATAATGGCAATAAATCTATAGGAATTTTAGACAAGATTCTTTTACTTTATTATCATTATAAGATTATTTATCTTTTATTATCATTATTTGTACAATACTATAAATTTGTACAATATAAAATATTTAATCAAATATTATATTGTATACTTATGTTTGTATGTATGGATTTATTGAAGAATTTCGTTTCTGTATTTTAATAAAAACATTGAATACTAATAAACTAATTTATTAACACCAATTAGGCCAAACTCCATGGTTATGTTGTTCAATAAGCCTATGAATATGAAAAAAACACTAAATACTGCCCAAGAGTCAATTGAAAAATCTTTTTATTCCAGTAAAGTAATTTTGGAATTCACTTCCTTTTATTCAAAGTTAAAATGTAAGTAAAAATATTATTAGTATTTATAAAAGCCATAGTGAATCAGAAGGTTCGTTACCTTCTTCTCAATCTACGATCTTATAAACTCCTCCTCTCTACGTTTCGGCCAACCTCTAGGTCGCCACTAAACTCAATTATATTTACTGGGAAGTTCACGCCATTTCTCCACATAACTCTTGAATTGACCCATTCCTTGGTCCATATATTTCACTTGTTTTTTCCCTTAATGTCAGAGGCTACGTTACGCATCCGCAAGGAACGGTAGGAATAAGGGATTGAGTCCTTTGCTTCTGGGCCCAAATGGGGCTGTAGAAGAAAACTCATTTTCTGTTAGACCAACCGTGGGCTGAATCTAGAGTTGGAGGACCCTCAAGGGGCACACACAGCCCCTATATTGCAGATAACTTCCCCCTGAATTGGGTGAAGAGAAAAACTGGATGAAGAGTGTCTATGTTAATCAAATCCTCTAGTATTGAAACAAAATGTTATCACTAGTTACTGAACCCACCATCCTTCTTTCTTCTTATTTTTAATGGTCTAGAAGTTATTTATACCTATATTTATATTATGGAATTATTTGATTTATTTTTGAAGTAAGGATTTGCTACAACCAAAACGTCCATCCGGGGGAATTAGGAACTTGTAGGATTTAGGATTTTTTAGTCAAAATAATTGTTTTGTTTTGTACCTGACGTTTGTAACATTGATTATGGAGGTTTCAAACAAAAATGTGATGTGTTAATTTTTGGTCATCTAAACGAAAAATTGGTTGTTGAATGATAAAAGTTGGTGTTATAAAACCGAACTGTATACTTTATTGTTACTATTCCTGCCAGTGAAACAGTAAGATACCTGGGAATTCGCCTAGATAGCCGCCTTACCTGGAATCACCATATCAACATCAAACTAACTTATGCAAGGTTAGCAATGCTATATCCTATCCTAAACAGGAATTCCAAACTAAAACCAGAAACAACTGTTCTTATAT
>NW_027109499.1:44398-46578 GCF_000696795.3 Halyomorpha halys
GTTTGTCATTAATTTTATTGTACCATAGTCTGTTTATTAATCTTTTGGGATAGAGGTTTTCTGTTAGCATGGTGTATATTTCAGTTTTGATATATTTTGTGTAAATATTGTCTGTTAAGTTTATGGCTCTATCTAGTAAGTTTTTTGCAATGTTTTCTTTTTGATAATGTGGGTGATTTGAAAAGAAGTTTAGTAATCTGTTGCTTGTACTAGTTTTTTTAGTCCATTTTGTGGTTATTTTTTGTCCATCCATGATTATTTCTAAGTCCAGAAATCTTATTTTGTTGATTTGAGGCACTTCAACTGTGAATTCTATTCTTTTGTGGCACTCATTGCATATTTTAGAATTTCTTGGTAACAGTCTTTCTGCGTTATGATTATTCAAACATCTATATATTTTCTTATTAGGATTGGCTTGTTTTCCGTTTTCGTTAATTGCGTATTTAATAAATTGTTGATATATATCCCACTCAAGTTGATCGATAAGGAAGACCCCATCGTTAATCCATGCAGCTGCCGAATATAGTTACCTTTATATTTGAAATAATTGTACTTAGTGCATAGATTTATACCTTCAATGAAAATGTTTTTGTCTTTTATCGGCGTATGGTTCTTTATTTTTTCCCAATTAACCTCTATTAGCTTCAAGCAATCATCTACTGGTACATTAGTAAATAGAGATTTAACATCAAAACTCACTATGTCAATTTTTTCATTACTTAGTTTAAGATCTGTTGATATTTTTTTGAATTCAAGTGCATTTCTGACATCATACTCATTGTTATTATTAAAGTATAAAATTGACACTAAACACTTAAACACACATTACGCAGATATTATAAATAGACTTAAACTAAAAACATAAAAATCAGATAAAATAAACAGGATTATGTGAAATATAAAAAACCACTAAGTTTATAATAAATACAAAACAGGGAGGTAACCAAACAGCACACTGGACATGAGATAAGGTCCAAAGAGATAGTAAGAAATGTAGAATGATGGCTGTGCCAGAGAGAAGTGAAGATGCACAAATGGTGGACATGATTTCCCATATGAAATCATGAAGTGATTTTTATTGTATAAAATAAAATATGTAAGGATGAAGATTGGTGTTATATAGCTTTTATTATTGTTATTATAGTAGGTTTTTATAGTGCATGAATATGGGACAGTGGTCCCGAAACGTTGTACAATGTCATGAATAAATAAATAATAATTTATTTCAAATGATGGAAGTGATTAACCTCAAAAAATTTTAAAAGAATTGACTCACCAGACTTCCTTGAGAGATATTTTTTTTCTTTTAATAAGAACATTGTATATAGTTAGGTGTGTCATTTGTATGACCATAACCCTTCATAATCAACTGTTAAAAAAATATATATAATATAAGTTATATCAACCATGTAAGGCCCACCAGGCCGATCTGGTATAAAAATAAAATAATAAAAAAAAAATTGTTACTATTAGAATGAGAGAAAACTCGCTTTATCAACTGTACTAAAACATTTAAATTTGGTCAAACAATAAACTAGTAATAAGTTATGTTATTTAGAAAAATTTATGACGAAATAACCGTCCCAGGAAAATTTTAAATAAAACAAAGAGAGAGAAAAACTTCAAAGAAGTTATGCTGGCGAACTATATTGGTCAATGACAATAGTTATACCTAGTCAGAACTTGTTTTAAATTCTTATATTGTATAGGTATGGTACAGTAAATTTATAATAGATAATAGTAATACATGATTTGTTTTTTGTCTTGTCGTATTTATCTCTTTTTTTCTTCTTCCTATATTTAATTTTTTATAATATTTTTCCTTATGATTCTTAATTTTTTTTTTTAATTATTCATTTATATATCTAATTCAATTTTCTTCCTTAACCCTATACATCTTTCTTTTTTTTTTTTCATCTTTAGCAAACAGAATACAATGAAAATTTTAACAATAAGAATTTTAAATATAGTAACAATATATGCACATAAAAATCTATCATATTTTCGTACTTAGTAGAACTATTTAATTATAATCTTACAGTAAAAAACTCATCAATTATCTAAAAAGATATAGAGATAGCTATGTGCATATATGCAAAAACAGATACTGAGCATAGAATTAAAAAATATAAATATTAAATAAAAGTAATATATAATATATAAAAATAATTTATATAAAC
>NW_027109499.1:46628-47116 GCF_000696795.3 Halyomorpha halys
TGCATATATGCAAAAACAGATACTGAGCATAGAATTAAAAAATATAAATATTAAATAAAAGTAATATATAATATATAAAAATAATTTATATAAACAGTAATAAATATATATAAAAACGTAATAAATAGATACAAAAAAGTATTAAATATGTATGAAAAGTAATAAATACTAAAAATATTAAAATTTGTAATATATGCATTACGTGGGCAGCGCTAGCAGCATGGCAACGCGCCAGTCTACCAACCCAAAGGTTGTCAGATCGAATCCCGGTCCTATCCGGGCTTTTTACCAGCACAAAATAATGTAAAACACACCACAACCTCCCCGGGGCATTTTTGAGGCCCGTAAGCCAATGGGTGCACTCACAAAAAAAATAAGCATGGGAGTGAAGAACCCACGTCAAGAAACGGGCGATTTATTAGGAAATACATCGTGCGAGGACTTGGACCTCCGTGGTCTGTTGCCCATATAATAATAATAAAACATTT
>NW_027109499.1:52292-54340 GCF_000696795.3 Halyomorpha halys
TATATCACAAAAACTAAATATTGAAATATTTTTTACTTGTCGGAAAGTACTTGAGTGTATTTGTTTGTACAATATCCTAAATAAACTTAGGATGAACTGAATCGCGTATACTCTGACCAAATTAAAATGTTTTGGTACCATTGGCAAAACATTTTTCTCTCGTCCTGATGATAAAAATAAAGGATAACTTTTCTTTATCAGAAGGAAATCACAATCCCATCAAATGTATTTAAACAATTATAAACAAATTGCTTTATATCTAAAATTCAAAATAACGTATTGAAATTCGATTTGCACCGTTTTGTATATTTAAACGTTGGGATATTTCTTACCATAAAAATATTTAAGATGATGAGTTTAAAACCATAGATGCTATTGTACAAGAGCCCAAGAGGAGAAAAAAGGCAGTTATCTCACTCCAATTTTCGATTACTTTAATGAAAACTATGTATAATTACTAGTCAAAACTGATGAGTCAGCCAAGCATAGGTAGAGAAAATAAAAAATGGCGGCTGTTTGAATGCGATAAAAAAATTTAATTTTTCATTCGGAGCTCTATATGTTAAAAAGCAGGAACTACACAAGAAAACCCAAGAGAACGTCATTTAGAAAAGAGCAAATTTCCTAAAATATGAGCCCTAAAAGAGGTTTTTACGTTAAATAGTTCTCGAGATATAGCTTTTTAAAAAGCAAATTTTCATAAAAATGTTGAATGGGACGTACTGAAAAATCAGCAGTTAGTGTATTTATATTGAAAAACCTATATCTCAAAAACCATTTGACGTACAGATGTATACTAGCACTCAAATTAAAGCTAGTTTAATGAGCTATTAAGTAGTTTATGATTTTTATCTTCGTAGGAGTAATAGTTTTCATGACATTTGCTAAAATAAATTGATTTATAGTTGTTCGGACAAATTTTTATTTGCCAAATTTATATTTATATGAGAATATCATAAAAACTACTACCCCTACGAAGATAAGTGTCATAAACTACTTTATACTAAGTTAAAGTTTCTTTATTTTGAGTGGCAGACATATGTGCATCTTATGGATCTAGAGATATAAGACTTTTCAAGTCTGTTTTTTTTTTTTTTTTTTTTTTTCAAAAATCCAACATTTTATACGAACAACTAGAAATTAGCATTTTGTTTTGTAGTTTATTTTGTCCAATATCATAAAAACTACTAGTCCTAAAAAGATAAACATAATTAGCTATTTTATAGTAAATTTAACTAGCTTTAATTTTAGCGCTGGCAGACATCTGTACGTCCAATGGTTTCTGAAATGAAGTTGTTCATAAATAAACTTATTGTCCGAACAACTAAAAATCAATTTATTTTAGCAAATATCATGAAAAGTACTATTCCTACGAAGGTAAAGGTCAGAAACTTCTGTATAGTACATTATTCTAGCTTTATTTTGAGTGCTAATAGACATCTGTACGTCACATAGTTCCTGAGATAAAGATTTCTCAAAATAAATTAACTAACTACTAATAATTTCAGTAGATTCTTAATTTTGCTTTTTAAAAATCTATATCTCGAGAACTATTGGACGTAAATAGCTCTCATAGGGCAAATATTTCAACAAATTTAATCTTCTTTAAATAATGACCTTTTAGGTTTTCTAGTGTTGTGTGTAGTTTTTAAGATATAGAGCTCCAAATGAAAAAATATTTTTTTTAACGTTTCCAAAAACAGTCGCCATTTTTTATTCCCCCAACCTATAGTTGGCAGACTCATCAATTTTGACTATTAATTATACATAGTTTTCATTAAAGTAATAAATTTTTGGGGTGAGATAACTGGCTTTTTTTTCTTCTCGGCTCTTGTACGACTGTAGATGATATTCGGAATCAGTACATGATGGATTTGCTATTAATCTGTAGGTGATAAACGAAAATGGGATTAGTTTTTAGTTTGATATCTTTTTATAATTATTACTTTTTGCCAAATGTTTTATTTTTATTTTTTTGGTATGCATGTATTAGAGAGCTATTTTGAATTTTATTGAAATATAATTGTGGAAGTCCATGTTGGGTTTTA
>NW_027109499.1:54455-77626 GCF_000696795.3 Halyomorpha halys
TGTTTATTATCTTTTATACTTTTTACTATAAATGTGTGTTATCTTTGATAAAAAAAAGGTATTTTCGGGTAAAATAGAAAATTTGAAATTAAAATAATGGAAAATATATACACATATATAAATAATATTAAAAACCAAGAAAAAACCGAAAATATGTGAGGGAAAAATCATACATTATTCTAGCATATAATTAAAAAAAGTTATACTGTAACTACTTATATTAATTTTATGCTGTGACTAGTTATAATAATAGGTTTCGAAACAAATTGTTCTTCACTAATGTTAAGTATGTAACATTTTTGTACATTTTTTTTTTTCCCTCCCTTTCCAAAAATATAAAGAAGACTTCATTTTTGCAATTAAACCTCGTATTGATGTACATAAAGAGCGAACTAAACGCCCAAGAAGGAAATTATCTAAATGAAGATGTGTTTAAAATTCTGAGAAATTCACATTTCGAAATGTAGTATTAAGATAGAGTGTTCCTTGATCATTAATTTCACTAAGTCAAATTCGGGACTGGGCAGTTGAGATAAATGGTGTGTGAAAACAACAGATGATTTCAGTCTTTCTTCTTTTGGGCATTTTCTCTCCGGATCCATTAATCAGCCGATAGCGTCACGTAAATTGTTTTAACTAATATTTCCTGCTTTTATCATCAACTACGCATCATTGATTATCCCATAATATCAATTACAATCTTTATGAAAGCTCAAAAAAAAGCACCGAATATTGTAACATTTTCAAAGGAATTATAATTTTATTTTTATAATGTCACTGCAAATCAACACAAAATCAGGTATTCGTTGTTGCCTGAGCACGCTGCTCTTCATAGTAGTCCTCGATAAAGCAATGAAGAAAGCTAAACTTAAAATGAGATAGATTCAGTAAGGACACAGGAACTTACAACCCATAAAAATTTCTGTGTTGGCTTTAGCGGATGACCTAGACTTACTGGCTTCCAATAACTGTGACCTCCAATACAACATAAGTGTTCTGCAAGAGGAAATGGTCTCGATAAACATGAAAATTAACCCGGAAAAGACCAAATGTATTGATAGGAAAGAAACCCCGAAGAATAATGAGGAGGATCTGAGCGAATGGAGAAAGACTAAAGCAGATCCAGAATTTCAAATATCTAGGTGCTCTTCCCTACGAAGGCTACATTGATGAGTTTCTCAAATTTCCAATGCAGCTGAAAGAATATTTAGTTGGCTTCGTCATCATATAACGATATTTTTCTTGTCAGAATGTTAAAACCTCGATACATAGCAATATCTTTTTACATTCAGCAGATTAATACAGAGATATAAAAGGGTTAACTTTGTAAATTAATAAGTAATTACTTACTCTTAGACAATAGGTGTAATCGCGATGTGTTAAATGTAAAAAGTGTTAACATGCTAAATATATAAATATCAGATGTTGAGCTACCTAATTTAAAATCTCTATTATATGTTAAATGCAGAGGAGCTCTTAGTGGATTTTCTTGGTAACTTCTTTTGTATTGTTTACGAGATAATTAAATTTTCAACAGCTTCATCACGACACCTTTCCTCCTTCTCACTTGTTTCTTGTTTCCTCTACTAGTTCTTTTTTTAATCATTTCATTATTATTATTAGAGTTTACCAATGTCTAAAAAAACAACACTAACTACGTGCAAATAACCTTTTAAAACGACAAAATGGTTTTGAGCTCAGGTCAGTTCCGTGAAGTCATTATTAATTTAGTAGACCTTAACTATGTTAAATGTTATATCATTTTAATATGCTAAAAAAAAGAGACATATTTCCCTATTTAACACAGGTTTTTCCATTCAAAACGTCTTAACATGTTAAATTAGATCATGAATACCACTAATATTTGAATTGTGAGAGAGACATTTCAATGATTAGTTAGTTTCTAAACAAAAAGTGTAAAATCATTTTTTTTCCTGACCTCCTTTATTGAAAATATATAAATAACAATATTAATATATACAATGGTGCCCTTCCTTTGCCATATGGCATTATAAGGGGTTAGGCTAGGTCTGCTGAGGGCGGGGGTTACAATTTTGACCCAGGAGCCGCTGGCCGGGGGGTACAAGAACGGGGAGGGCCGCTCCACTGGGGGATAAGGATGACTTCAGACTGCAGAGCCAGAAGCCCTTCCCTCGGCGAGGACGTCGACCAAGGGAACCTTGCTTTGCCACCTCCCAGGTCTCGGTGGAGGGGCGATCTCTCGGAATAGGGGATTGGTACAGGCTTTCAGCCCATCAAAGAATTTGAGGTACCTACGGCCTATGAATTCCGGCACAGAAGGGAGCTGGAGCTCCTGACTGATGACTCTGTTCCTGGCCCGTTGGAGTGTGGTTCCTCTGACTATTCGTCGAAGGAGGGAATTCTGAAAGCTCTGCAGTTTCGTTAACGTCGCCTTGTAGAAGTGTCGCATGAGTGGTGCTCCATAGAGCAGGATCGGACGTATGATGGATGGCCTTGTAGATCTTCAGCTTGAGGCGGAGCAAGATCTGCTGTGAAGTGAGCAAGTGATAGAGACTATACGACTAATGCCTGACTGGGCCAGATTGTCTCTTCCAGACGTGATTGAAGAATGTGAGATGCCTGTCGAAAGTCTCGCCGAGGTAGAGGATGTTGTTAGAGAGTTTCCGACCGTCACCATCCACAACGAACTACTGGGGTAATCTGCACTTCTTGCTCTTCTGGAAGGTCATGACAATGGCATCCGTCCTCGACGGATTTAGTATAAAACCTTGCGCAGAGGCACTATCGTAGCCAATGAAGGTATAAAATAATATTGAACCATTAAATTAAAATAACTTTATTCAACTATTGTCTCTTTGGGAATGAGATTTACATTTTATCGAGATATATGTTGATAGATGCTTTGTATGAATTTATTGAGGAAAAAACAGTATAGAATAGGAAAATATAATAAAAAAAACTACAGTTTTAATTTATAGGATACATAAAAAGAGTATAATAGATATTTACGTTAAAAGAGATATAAATTACAACTCCTCTTTTCAGATATAACTTTAATAAATAATAAATGAAACAAGAGCAGCTTCCTGATTTTAATCTCTTTATATTCAATCCATTATTTATAGCTCTCTTTCTTTATTCAGTTGTGTTTACTTGTTAAAGAAAAACACCCACATATAAGAAAAAAGTTAGCAACAAAGATCGCAAGATCGTTTACTTAAACTGATGATTTTAGAAGAACGGAACCTAAAGTTGCTTAGGAATAACTAAACTTAGTTATTCTATTTAGATACAAAAAACCTTTAATCTTTAACCTAGTTATAATGATAGTAGTTAAATATAGACATATTATGAGTTTAGCATAATTTTTAAATGTGATATAAAATGCAGTATAATTCAATACGATGTCCTTATCATAAAAGAAAACAGAGTATAAAATATTAACATATCTACATTTAATTTGAACTCGAAGATTTACATTTTGTACTATTGCATTTATTCATTTTATCAATATGTTTTAATTTTTATTATTATCATTCTTCATACAAATGGTTCTTAATGTGGGGATATTTTGAAGTAATTAAATTAAATTAAACTTAAAGTAAATCTCTTTATTATATAAAAAGGTTTTTAGTTATCTCCTTGTAATATTTTATTTTACATTTTTTTTCGGTTGGCTCTATAGACCTTATAGATCATTGGCTGCCCGAACCAGTCTTCTCCACGCCTTCCTATCTTGGGCTACTGCTTTCCTGTTTGCTGCATGCAGTTCTTGCGCATCCTCATTGATTCTGTCCATCCATCTGGTTCTTGGCCTTTGATGTGGTCTTACCTACTATACTGACATTCATTGTTGTGTAGAGGCGTCCTGATGGCTTGCTTTCAGCCACATGTCTCGCCCATTTTAACCTTGCCTTTTTAACGTGAGATATTGATTGACCAGTCTCTGCAAGTAGTTCACTGTTGGTACTTCTCCTTCATGTGTAAAGGCTCTGATCCCAGATCGCTCCTGTTATTACACGGAGGAATTTCTGTTCAAATTTCTCGATTCTGCTTTCTAGAATATTCGTTAGAGGCCAGGTCTCCCAGCCGTATATCAGAGCTGGCTTCATCATGGTATTGTACACCCTTAGTTTCAGATTTTTAGAAATTTTTCGGTATTTTAGTATTCTTGACGTGGAGAAGACCCTGTTCACGCTTATTGTACGCTCGTCTATCTCAGTCCGTTGATCATTTATTTATGCTATAATGGAGCTAAGGAATTTGAAACTGTCTACTTTCGGAAACGATTTGCCGCCCACCCAGACCATTTAATTAGGGTGTATTTTTCGACTTACAATCATATATTATTATGGTATGTCTTCATTTACTTGCAAGCCGATTTCCTTTGCTTCTCATAACAGAGTTTTTGCGAGTCTTACAATGTCATCTTGTTTACATCCATGGACCGCAATGTTGTAGGCCTTTATGTTTCATTCCGACTTGCACTCAACCATATTCGCGTGATGTTCTAATAACTTTTCCTAGAGCTAGGTTGAACAGCTTTGGTGAGAGACATATCCTTGTCTCAGACCTGTTCTGGCTTTAAAGACTTCAGATACTTTTACTTCTCCTTGTATATAAATTCTGCATTTAGGATAATTCAGTCACTTACCAACTTCTCGGTGATTCCCATCTCAGACATCTTCCAAAGATAGCTTCTGTCTACGGAATCGTAATCCGCTGTGAAATCGACAAATAAGGCGTGTACATCTTAATCTAGTTCCCATCGTTTTTCGAATATCTGTTTCAGGACGAAGATCTGGTCTAGCGTAACCTTTCCTCTTCTCAACCCTACTTGGTGGTCACTTATTATATTCTCATAATATTGAGATATCCGATTTAGCTGGATGCTGGTCATTAACTTGTTAGCCACTGGAAGTAGTGCTATGCCTCTTTTATTATATGTATCTCCATTATTTCACATATAACGTAGAATAATAAAAATATTTTTAAAAGATTGTATTTAACTGATAAAGAACGCATTTGGCGAGAGGCACTAAATTGTAGTACAATAAAGTAAAATTAGTCAGTTGGATGCATCAATTGAATCAGCATTGGGTCCACCAACTATAGATCACTTTTGAAAGTTTTCTACATAAGCAGTGTCTACGACTTCGTAGCAATAGTCCTACACTACTGTAACATTAAGGGAAATATCAGTCTTGGAATCTTAGTAAGTAAAAATTGGAGTTACAGACACTGAGTATTTTATTTATATGTAGTTATTAATATCGTAAAATTATTATTACTTTTTACTTTTCATTATTTGATTTCATCTTTAAGCCTCTCTTATATTAATTTGTATTCTTTATTTTATTTCTAAATGGTTTATTTGATTATATGTTTATATTACTATTGTCCAGAGTTGGGAAAAAATTAGCTATAGTTGAAACTAAGATCTAAAATTGTCGTAGATACGATATTTATTTATCAATGGTTCATTCAGGCATAAGGGTCGTATCCATGGCTACTATTTTAGCTATTTATTTCAACTATAGCTAATTTTTTCCCATCTTTGCTAGTGCCCACTAATTTTATAGCCCATATAAATGGTCAAATCGGAACCATTTTTTTTCTGTCCTTCTTCATTGGAGCTTCCTCCAAAAATACTAGGTACATCTTTACCAAGCAATGAACCGGAGTGCCATCATCATTTAAGATAATATAAAAGTTTTTTCTTTGTAAATAAATAATATAACCATTATTTACAAACATCTTTTTGAAACCAATTCCATCATCTACACTCCTTAACTCTTCACTATACAAGACTCCTCTTAGAAACTGCCCCAGTTAGGTTTATAAAAGAATTTAAGAAACTTTTATTAAAGAAAGCCTCGGTAAGGGAGTTTCCGAAATCCAGGACAACTTTTTATTAATATAAACCGTTATGACAGAGGAGCTGACAGGAAAGGGGCCGCGAAATAAAAACGAAACGAGAAAGGAGCGAGGTACCGCAAAGTTGAGGCAATTTAATTTAGCGGATCAGCAGCCAGGGCGGCAGTGATAGGGCACACAATACGCTTCTTCCTCGCCCCCCTCTGGCCCCCCGGCTGCTACTTGTGTCCCCGGGGGTCCGGTCCTACCTGTCTGTCTGTCTCACGCCATCTGTTTTATGTCCTTTTATTTTGCGATACTGAGACCTGCCTATATTCACAGATAAATCTTCCACAAAAATAAAAATAAAAAAAGTCTCAACCTTAAGTATATTATCATTTAATGTCTACCTGTATTTCATAATTTTTTACATTTCCTAATATCATCATACATTAATATAATTTTATATATTTTTGCTTTCAAATGTAACGTCATTTGTTAACCGTAAAATATCCTCACTCCCCTACCTGGTAATACCTTGCATCCGCCCTTAGATCATTCTCTAGCTTTCTATCATCGTATTTTGTTTATTATTTTTATTTTTCCTTTATCTTTATTTTATCCTTATTTCCCTTACTGTCCGTCTTTCAGTGAGTACTAAATTTTTATATTTCTCTTTTATCTACTTTTTATTTGTTATTAATTGTCTCGTACATTTTTCTAATTCTTGTATTTTTTTTATACTTTTCACTTAGTTTTTTATACGTTAATTATCATATACTTATTTTTCTTTCCTTTAATTTACTTTCTTCATTTTTATATTAACTTTGACATATTGTAAATCATTTTAAGCCTTGCCATATTTACTTTTATTTCACGTCATATATCCTTATACTTTGATACATAATTTTATTGTTTGTATCTTTTTTAGCCCTGAAGAAGCCCTACAGAGTGGAGCACAACGTTGGTTCACAATACTTTAATTACTATTCGAGTTCTTTAGGCCGCAACTGGTCCATCTACCCTTTATTAAATTAAGAAAAAGGTTTTTAAAGTAAAAATAAAGCAAATCAAAAACACTAATGAGTATTAAGTACATGATTTTCACCACCCTGGATATATAAACTACCCAAATGAATAAAAATTTGCAATATTTCATTATTTTAAATTGTTGTCTGGTTTAAATTAAATTCTGTTAATGTTTTTTTTTTTGTTTAAAGGGATTGAATGATTTTATGATGCTTATAGAAGAAGAACAAATAAATTAAGGCACTATTTGAGGATCAAAATTTATGTCTATTAATTACATTTGCAAGATTGTGCTCCATAAAAAATAATAAAACCTCAATGAGAGTTATAAATGAACTTTTATACGGAAGCAGATGAGTGGTCGATCTGTCGAACCAAGTAAACCGCTTGGTGTCCAAAATTTGAAAAGTAGCATTAACAAAGAAACTGGCCATTTATGCTGGATCAAGCCAAGTCTAAAATAGTAATATTTTCTTACATAATTTACCCAAGAATGGATTGGCACATAATTTTTTCCTTGTTTGGGGTATTTCGGAAGGAAAAATAGATCTTACACAATAAAGTCGCCTTTGTAGCCTTTTCCAGTTCTTCTCCAGCCAACATATCTAAGGAATATCTAAAGAAAAAAGAATTTTCAATTGAGGATTCTTATAGTAATATTATAATTTTAAAATGGAGGGTCAGGGGTTCAGTACTTTGTGTACTGTTACTAGACTAACAGTTGTGTAAGTGATTTGGTCAGAATCACGCTCGATCGCCAGATTTTGAATATGCCAGATTGAGAATATCATAAAAATTACTACTCCTACGAAGATAAACGTCTTAAACTACTTTATAGTACATTAAACTAGCTTTTATTTGACTACTGGTCGTATCTGTCTTGTAGTTCCTGAGATATAATTTTTTTCTAAAATCAGAAGTTTTTGTCCAAACAACTTGAAATCAACATTTTGTGAATGTATTTTGTCCAATATCATGAAAACTACTACTCTTACGAAAATAGTCTTCATAAACTACTTTACAGTACATTAAACTAGCTCTCTAAAAACCTCGGGAAAAATAAAGTAAGCCGCCAGAAGCCGCCTTTCTTCAAAGAAGAAACTTTTAAAGATGAAAGGTAGGAAAAAGACCGACTTTCGTCGAAGGCCATTGGACCTTCTCACCCCCTCTGAAAATAGAGGAACCAATCAAAGGACATAAATCAAAAGAAGGAGGAGTCAGAAGGAGGGGGGAGAAAATGAACAAAAGGGGTGAGAGGAAAGAGATGGAACACAGTCGAAGTTGAGGAGAGGTTGAGAGAAGTTGGACACAGAGTTTTGGGGAGGGTCTCAGAGGAGGACATAGCCTGAGAGAGCTGGACGGAAGAGACAGAGTTTGAGGGAGTCCGGAGCTAAGGACAATTCGAAGGAGTCCGGAGCTGAAGACAGTTCGAAGGAGTCCGGAGTTGAAGACAGTTTGAGGGAAGCTGAGAGAAGAGAACAGTCTGACAGAGGAAGACAGTCGGGAAGATCAGCGGCAGCCGGGAGGCCATATGGACGCTCTTCCGCGACAACCGCCAAGCCGACCGATGTACCGAAACAAGTAAGACCTTTTCTGTTGTTATTTGAATGGCAAGGATAGAATTAATAACTTAGAGTCAGTATAAATATCAAATATCCCAACTGGTACTTCTCAATTCATTATCTTATAATTAAAGTATAAGGAAACAAGTCTACCATGCTCTCTCATAATAGTAGTCTTGACTTTATTTTATAATTAAGAATCCTTGCATGCCACCTCATATATAATAGCATAGTAAATTGGTGAACACGATACCGTTGGAAAGGAACTCCAATCATTAATTATGATATTCATATCTAGCATACCACGGCGAGGGGGTCCAGACGGTGCTAGTGGTTGAATTAAATATAGCGCATCCCCTTTCAGTCGGTTCCCATCAGGAACTGATAGAGATACATAATATAAATATATAATATAAATATACATGAATATATGAATAAATTTCAAGATAATACCTGTACGGGGAACCCCTAGTCGGGCTTAGAAACCCCGAAGCCCCGTACACGGCATAAATTATTCTCAAAAGCATTAATAACTTTCTGGAAGATTATTGATTGACCGTGTGTATAGATGAATGGAATATGGTCCGGGTGCGGTAAAAAAAAAAAAACTCAAATAGTAGATAATTATACTATTTTATTGAGGCAACGTTTCGCCCCACGTTGCAGGGCTTCGTCAGGGCTAAAAAAGATACAAACACTATAGTTACATAAAGAAAAAGAAAAAAACATAAGTGTAAAATAATAGGGTTATAAAATGAAAAGTAAGATATAATAAGATAAATTAAAGGTTGTAAATAGTAAATGAAAAGGGTAATAGTAACAGATAGATAAGAGAAGAAAATACAAATAAAAGATATGAAAAAAGAAAAAATACATATCAAATGATGAGACAGAATGCATACCTGTTTTGACGGCAGTCAAAAACAAAGTGACGGTTGGTATTGGGAGGAGTGGGGATGGCAGTTCTGCCACAATAACGAAAATAATTTGTAAAGTAAACATAGTAAAAAAGTATTTAAATCAAGTGAACAATAAATAAACATAATAGGGGGAGAAGAAATATTAATAAAAAAACAAAAAAAAAAAACAGATAGAAAAACAAAGAAAAAGTAAAGTATAAAATAAGTAAAAAATAATAATTATTTTATACTTTACTTTTCCTTTGTTTTTTTTATTAATATTTCTTGTATATTACCATTTATTGTTCACCTAATTTAAATACTTTTTTACTATGTTTACTTTACAAATTATTTTCGTTATTGTGGCAGAACTGCAAAACAGGTATGCATTCTGTCTCATCATTTGATTTGTATTTTTTCTTTTTTCATATCTTTATTTGTATTTTCTTCTCTTATCTATCTGTTACTATTACCCTTTTCATTTACTATTTACAACCTTTAATTTATCTTATTATATCTTACTTTTCATTTTATACCCCTATTATTTTACACTTATGTTTTTTTTTCTTTTTTTCCTTTTTGTAACTATAGTGTTCGTATCTTTTTTAGCCCTGACGAAGCCCTGCAACGTGGGGCGAAACGTTGGCTCAATAAAATAGTATAATTATCTACTATTTGAGTTTTTTTTTACCGCACCCGGACCAAAAAATTTCCATTCATTGATTACTTTCTTTCACTTCTTAGTTTTCAAGACGTACAAAGCTAAGACGTTTTAAAGTTAAACGTTTAAAAGTTATTTAATTTTTGATAACACTCTTTTAGTCGAGATCAGCCCTAACCCGATGTTTTTGTCTTTTCTAAGTATTGGCTAATGTTCCCTTGAGGTATCTATCATCAAACTACCTAAATAGAATTATAATATTGCATTAAGCCCAATGCTATAGATTTGTGCTAAATTTTGACTTAATGTGATAATCTGAAGTGTGCTAAAATTCCATAACAATAATTTATAAACAACATTGAATGAAGAAAAAAATAAAATAAATTCTGGAATAATTAACTGAATAAAACAATCTGTTGTTAGCCTGAAATTAGTACTTAAACACCAGAGATTTTTCGAAAAACATTAACATAACAGAAAATCAATTATTTTTAACAATTAAGTTGAGTGTTGTGGAAAACTCTAAAGATAACAACTGAAGGATGGCACTAAACATTTCCTCTTCAGTAGGGAATTACAGAACCAATTTCTGGAAATATGGAAAGTGCCATCTCGTCAGCTTAATGATATTGTTGCCTTTTAATCTCAATTAGGTCGCTATTTAAAGGAAATGAAACCAGGTCGTTTTAAAACGGAATCATAATAATTAAATTAAGGAAATAAGTGTGTTTATTTACATTGAAAAAACTATGTAAGTAGTTGTTAAGCCACCAGGATAATTTCACTTCGTATAGGCAACAACCAAAACTTATTATAACCAATTCTTTATATTTTATTGTATTTTTGTGTTTTGTAAAATTATTAATCCTGAATTATTTAATCCTTAAATATGTGTATTTTGTTAATGCGAATGTTCTTGCTCAATGATTAAATGGCGTATTTTGTATGTCTGAAAGAAAAAACCTCAAATTGTTTTAAAATAAATAAATAAAAAAAAACAACGCATCATTCTAGACTCCTCAATAAATCCTCACCGTCAGAAAAAATACAATTAAAAAAATGTGATTTTTTCATCAAGAAAGAATACCCAAGGGTGGAAACTATTTATGAGTTGTTTTTTTATTTATTTAAGTGTTTCGACCACTCGGGCCATTTACACTTGATTTAAAAATTAGATTACAATTGGCATGTTCATACAGTTGAAATTACAAAGTGAGAAATTTACAATTACAATTACCATTAAATATTAACTATTACAATTTACACTTCACAAATTTATTACTGTTGTGGGGTCTTCTCTGATCATTTCCTGTACACATGAAGAGAATCGGTGTGACTCCAGAGCAACCCAGTAAGACTGTGCCCAACAGCGAGATCGCTTCAGCAGCAGCGAAACATCGGTGCATCCTCCCTCCTTCATGAGATGACAGTGGGTGAGTCGAGTATGGCCTATCCGAAGACGGGTTAATACATCTCTGTAGCAGATTTATGGTTCCGGCCGGACGTTCTACCGTATTCCTAAATTGTAGTACCTCGTGATGAACCATTCGTCCTGCCATTAATTTAATTTTATTTTCATGTAGATGATGCTACGACTTGGCCTGTATTATAGCTAGTCTGCCTTCCCGGTATCCCACAATGACCTGGCAGCTATAAAAACAAGTAAACGTCTTGGTAATAATATTAATCGGTGTGTTGGGTAAAAAAAAAAAATTATGAGTTTAAGTACACAAACAAACAATTCATTAATCTTGCCAAATTTTCTTCCATTCAGGTATTATCGCAATAGTGTGAGTTAAAGTAGTAGAAAAAAATAAAAGTAAAAAAAATACTAAAAAAAAAATTGGTGTCTAACTCCAAAGACCTAGACATGGTAATTCAAATATAAACTTTTCTAGAAAGAGCGAAGTTCTCCAAATTTAAATATTATAATTATGATAAAGGTTAAATATTCCCTTAAACATCTTTAAATAAAAAATCAAAACATTACCATAAATACATTTTCATGAATAGTTCGAATTTCAAATCAAAATCACTAAAAATTTTTCACTGTTTTGATGATCCAGAAGGAAGGAAGTTGTCAAAATTTAAATATCATAATTATTCTAAAATTATAATAAAGGTTAAAAATTCCCTAAAATATCTTTAAAAAAATTATTAAATCGTTCTGATTTAAATTTGGAATCATTAAAATTATAAATTATAAAATTAGTGATAAACTTCTTTGATTGGCTTCTGGATGTCGGAAAAAGGAATTTCATTGTATGCTCATATACCTATATGCTCTTTTTCAAGTAGAGAAAAACCTTTCTGGCAATGATTTTTAAACTTTTAATTAATCAAAAATGTTCGACATAAATATATTACATTAAACTATTACTAAATTAATTTCAACTAATAACAAAATTTCATTCGAATATCGTCAAGAATTATACAAAAAAAAACCCGTTTTAATCCTGGAAAATACAGTATTAACTATTACAGTTGAGAGAGCTCGGCAATTAGTTTATCCGCTTCATGTGTAGCAGTCACCTTATAAGCGAGAAGAATATTTTTAATTAAAATAAATTGAACTTCTCATAACCACCGGTGTAGCCTACTTTCGCTTCACTTATTTTCATTTAATTTTTACTCGCTCGGTGCAGCAGCGTTAGCCGAGAGGTCGAAAATAAATTATATATTCTCGGGGATAAAAAAGTTTAAACAAAAAAAAAAAAAAAAAGGAAGAGACTAAGACCTCTAGAGGATGTTTTACGGCTACGAAATAGGGGTGGGGCGGTGAAAAACTTTTTAGCCTGGTGGCAGTGGCAATTATTTTCAATTTTCTGAGTGGGCTTGGAGCTTATAGTCCACTAGCTGGTCATCGCAGATTATAGCGCTTAGTTCCTCTGTCATTAGTCCTACCATGTCATCTCTTGATTGCCTTGTCAGTCCACAATTTTTTTTTTTTTTTTTAACGGAATAAATAATTGTCTAAACGTTATTTAAGGCGTGAAGAAAAGTATGAAATCCCCACGAGTTGGATCTTACATTCGAAAAATTGGTACATATGAATATCACACCAATAAAAATAATTTTTCAAATTAAGATTCAGAAATTGAGTAGGAATTCACCTGACTGAGTAAATGTCCGGGAAGAAAATGTAAAAAAAAAATTATGAATAAAATGGTTAGGGGCGCGGTCAAAAGAAAACCAAAAATTGTTAATAACCTTTTATTTGTTAACGACCTTCATTTAATCTCATCTTACTTCTTTATTTTCCGCCTTTCAGTGTGGTAAATTTTGTTTTCTCATATCTGATTTTCTATTTTTATGTATTATTACATCTCCTATTTTTATCATTGTCTAATTTATATTATAACTTTTTTTTCATTTTTTATTCATTTGTATATAATTTTCTTTTCACTTATATTTACATAATTTTAACCCTACCTTGATTTAACTTTATGTATCTTATTATCCTACTATGTCAAAATATTTTTAGTTGTTTTTGTATCATTTTAGCCCTGATGAACCTCTACAAGGTGGAGTGAAACGTCAGAAAATAAATAGGTGTTGACTGATCTACTGGGGTAAGAACAACATTATTAAATTAGACTGTATTAGATAGTCGTTGGGCATACGACGAAGGGTGAAGGTGAATTGAAGGAATTTACATCCTACATGCACCTTGTAGATGTATGGTTTACATAAAAAGACCATTGTAAACTATTTATTCAAATATAGTACGACATAAATTATTAACAAGAAAAACAAATTCATAATTTCAGCGAAAAGACAGGAAACTGTACGTCGATTTCGACTATTACAGCACTTACTAGACCAACGGTCTAAATTTCCAACACATTACAAAAGACTGATCGACATGACTATAATAAGGCCAATCTGGACATATGGAGTTGAGCTTTGGGGCTCCGCTAAACCTTCGAATTTCTCTCGTATTCAATCCTTACAATCCAAAATCTTTCGTAAAATCCTCAATGCTCCTTACTTTGTCACAAATAAAATCATACATAAAGACCTTAGTTACCTATGTAACCGATCTACCCCGAACCAGATATCACGCCTTCCATTATAAACTCTCTAACCACTCGTTTCTAATCTTGCATCCTCTTCCATTCCTGACAATCTTCCGAGGGGCCTGAAAAGAAGATGGCCACGAGACCAGCTAATGTAAAATGTCATTAGAGTGCTACCAATGGGTAGTTTCTCTACACGCCTGTAACACTCCAATTTAACTTAGATCAGATTTACTAAATGTATTATAATGTACAGTTGTAAATAGCAATAAATAAATTTTTAAAAAGTTATATATATATATATATATATATATATGTTACATTGGTTTATTTTACAATAAACAACTTTTCAATATAAAAGTATGAGTGTTATGGAGTATTATCGTAGAGATTAATAAATTACTTAATATTTTTGATAAAACAGCATTGTCAATAGACAACTAACTCACATTATAACCACTTTTAGGTAAACAAGGTTTACAACTAACTGCGGTAATTTAACAACATTTGTTGTGTTTTTGAGGAACAGTTTATATAATCGATTTAAAAAAAACATGGTTGATGTTGACAAGTTTTGACTTTAAATGTATTTTAAAAATCTAACTTTAATCTTCGTGAAATTAATATGAATATATATTTCTTAATCATCGTGATAACAGACATCTTTAAAATTTGTAAATGTGGTTCTTAATACTTACAACCCTTACAACCTGTTCTAAGTATATTTAAGCAGAAGGAGGGTTGAGGGTTAATACCGCCGCAGCACTCCAGGGCCTGTAGATGACAGACATATTGGTTTTTTGGTTCGGCCTCTACTTCTGGAGCTGGAATAAGGTGTTGCAGACGTCTTAGTAGATTACACATATTTGCTTCTACCAACTAAAAAATATGGCAAGTTCTTATATTCCATATAATTTTGATCTAATCATAGGTCATAAGTATTCCGATAACTATTTGAATAGAATAAAAAATTAATATTAATTTTTTTTATTGTTTATTTATTGACATTTACAAATTTACATAAAATACAACAAGTAAATTTGAAGTACGATCATAATGGTATGTTATAGCCATGTAGAGAAACAACCCATTGGTAGTAGCAGTCTAATAACATTTTTACAATATAAGGTCTCCAGGATCTTCTTTTCAAGAGCCTCGGAGGATTGTAAGGAATGAAAGATCGGATACATAAGGTACTTTTAGGTCTTTATGGACGATTTCATTTGTAACAAAGTAAGGAGCATTGAGAATTTTACAAAGGATTTTGGATTGGATACGAGAGAAATTTGAAGGTTTAATGGAGCCCCATAGCTCAACTCCGTATGTCCAGATAGGCCTTATTATTGTCATGTAGATCAGTCATTTTGTAATGTATTGGAAGTTTAGACAGTTTGTCTAGTAAGTGCTGTAATACTCGGAATCGACGTCGTTTGTCAAGATAAAGTGCAAGGCAGGGGATCTGTTCTACAGGAGTAAGAGAAACATTATAAAAGTATACTCAATGACAGTCGGCAGGTTTACGACGAATAGTAAAGGGGATTTGATGGGATTTGTTGGGATTTATTTTAATCCTCCAATTTCGGCACCATTCTTTGAGGGTAGTGATTGGGATGCAATCAAAGGATTATTATTAACTGTGAGCACACATGTGTCATCGATATACGTGATGAGGATGTATAGACAGTGTAGAGGATGGGACCGAAGACACTACTATGAGGAACACCTGCGGATTGAGGATAGAGAGATGAATAGGAACCATTGTGGTTTACGTGAAATAATCTATCAGTAAGCAAAGAACGGATGATGAGAAAGTTAGAATTTGGTGCCAGACTCGATCAAAGGCCTGCTCTTTGTTAAATAAAATTAAATTGTTTTTTATTTATTCAAACCTCACACTATAATATTTAATTGTAGACAAAAAAGTAATTTAATAATAAAAACATTATGTACTCGTCAAAATCTAGAGTTAACAAATTAATATTTTTTAATTAAAGGAAAATGATATGACTTAAACTAAAATAATGCCCTCTTGATAAAATAAAGAATAATTTATGGACTTAATGCTTCCTTCACCTTTCTGATTAAACACTCTTTTAGAGCCAGTTGCAATCTCTGGAAAATGTTAGAATGTCCAGGAGGTAAAACTGCGGTAACTATCACAACGAATATCATAAGATTTTTTTTTTATTAGCTTTTTCTAGGTAGGTAAATATTTCCAGAAATTGCCATGGAATAGAAAAATTCTGAAATAGTTTTAATATTTTATTTTTAAATATTAATATTACTATTTTAATAAACATAAATTTCATTCTTTTTTTATTTTGATTTAAGGAGCAAATAGACAAATACACGGTATATAAAGATTATTGATAAAATATCAGATTTCCTGGAAATATTTACAGTGTGAGGATATCATTGTTGCAATAAGAATGACACGCACATATACTACCTTCAGCAATACTGCTACAACAAAATTGATCATGTAAGCCCACTTTACATCACTACTTATACACCAACGAAACAATTTTGATTTTTGCATGCTATGTATTGACCATTGAAACGTTTTAAATATTTTAAAATAAATTTTAGCCTGAACTGCTGGGTGGTCCTAGTCCCTGGAAAAAGGATGGTCTATCATAAAAACTATTGACAGCTGACAACGCATAGGAGATCTCTGCATAAATTCAAGAAAACTTTTCAGTGCTAATAAATACAGGACAGTTCGAGGTCGGAAGGCCTAATTGAATAAAAATAAGTGTTGTTAACCATGAGAAAAGGACTTTCGGACAAGCCTGAGGAAGTCAGTTGTGGTTCATTATAAAAACTTGTCCTTCGTGGGCGGAGCCACAAAAGCCAATCAGAAAGAAGAAGAAGAATAATGGCGCCCTCTATGACTAAAGGATGTAAAGACACTTTGAGTTGGGGGGCTGTAGGAGGAAACTTCGAGTGGCCTATGGGAAGATAAAGGATCTAGTCAGATCTTGGTCATGACTGCCTCAGATAGAGATGGCATCCAGCGACAACACTGCTTGGACTGCTTGGACCACATACTACGGCACACATCAACACCTGCCGCTTTCCATACACCCAGTTTTCATCTATAGTGTCAAAATATTTTATGGCAAGACAATCGATCTGAATCATAGTCATTGTATCATATTATATATGATATTACATCAGTTTGTTATTTGAATCATTAATACATATCTGTTCATGTGTATTATATTAAATTGTAAATATTCTATTCAATTATTATTGCTTATATTACCCAATAACTTTTCCTAATATATTATAAATTCAATGGTAATAATATATTATGAAGATATCTAATTGTAATTGGTAAATAGGCTTAATCCAATGACAATTGTTTTTAAAACTCAACTAATTTGAATTGAAATAAATAATTTTGGATAATTCCCTTCAATACTTATCCTGGGATCCCAGAGGAAACGTAGCAGCATTATCTATTATTGTGGAGATTTGGTTAACATTATATGAGTAGCTCAGTAATAAATACTCATCATAATAATCTACTTATCAAAAGTGTTTAGAAGATCTAACCGTATTTCTCTAGAAAGCCTAAGATAAAATATTAAGCACTCAACCAAAACGTTGGTAAAGTTTAATGTGGTCACGTGGTACTCAGCTGTGGTGGTTTCCACGTGTTTGAAACTAAGCGCTTGTGGTCCTGGTGGTCTTGTTTTAAAGAAGTCTCGTATTTTAATGAATTTTAACACGTCTGCAAAAACGAAACATATTTAGTATTGGATAAAGCATAAAATCATCTGAAGAAAACTACGTCTAATTCATATCATGAAAAAAGTAACCAGGTCATATTTTCTAACTATGCAAGTAATTTGCATGAGACTTTCGAGATATGTCATAAAAATATGACAGTGAACAGTGACATGACTTTATAAAGCAGTATCGAAATCACGGTGACCCTCTTGACCTCAGCATTGATCCTAGGCACCTGTGTCAGCTTGTATAAAGTAAGGATAAAAATAAGGATCTAATGTTTTATCTTGTAATATTATTCAATATCTTACAGGAATACTTTTATAGTTTTATTTATTAATTTCTTTTTTTTGTGTATAAAAAATAAAGATAATGTTCCTCACTATGTAGGTACCTAACTGGTTAGTGTTGCAAAAAGAAACACTCAAGAAACAAAAAGTTACATCGACTAAGATTAATTGAAGGGGTAAATGGCTGAAGGGACTATGTAAAATATTTTTTGAGTTCTTGAAGCTTTAGTCCACACCTGAATTGAAATAACGATGATGATATGAATAGTGCAGTACGATTTATTTTCGGGATCAGCAGAGATACGCACATAACCCACTATTATGCCATGCTGAAGTGTTCTATTCATCCTTCCGATGCCAGTATTTCCTAGCTTCCTTTCTATTCTAAGTAATTATTACTAAGCGCTCCTCGTATATCCTTGAAAACCTGCAATTCGAATTCTCTCTCCAATCCCGTACTACCAGGTCCCGTTTATCTGACATCTACCCCCCACCTCACCGAACTGCTGCGTTTGATAAATCGATTTTTTCTCGAGCTCCATATCTCTGGAACTCCATTCCCTCTAGTACACCATGTACCGACCCTTCCCTCGTTTAAATCCCTTCTAATTAATTATCTTTTGCCGCACCAATCTGACCCACTATTATAATAATACAGATATTTTGTAATTCACTTTTTGTTTTGTTTTTATATAGTCAGTTAGTTTTTTAATTAATCTATTTTTTTTTTAATTTTCTCTCTGAATATAAGTTATAATTAAGTGTGGCCACATTATTTTATGGCCAATAAATATTATTATAAAATTAAAATTGCCTTTGTAATTGTTCTAAAGGGAGTCCCAGAATAATAAAATATTTTTCATTTCATTTCATTTCACGTCCACGTAGGTGCCTACCACTAGTGTGAGGTACTCTGACCTCAAAATCTGATTAATAACTGTGATACTTAGATGCAGTAAAGGTAATGTACACTTCAAAACATAACAACCTCCAACAAAAAAATGGAGCTTTGTTTTCTTAAAATTTACTATTTGTAATATAATCTCTTCATCCACATACTCCTTCAATTTTACCTAGAAAAAAAATGAAAATCATATTATGCTGTAAATAACATCTCATTTTTCAGCTCTAACTTCGGGGACTAGACACAGAACCATTAAATGGCCCAATGAACCAATGGATTCTAAGGTTCCTTCATTAATCAACAACTTAATTACAAAAAGCTAGTTTTATTAAACAAAGACTCAAATAACAAAAGAAACAATTATCTTACATTCTAAAACTAATTGTAATTTAAAATACTAAGTCGCTGACCATTAAGATTCTCCTGACAGTCCATTCATCTTAGTAAAACTTTGAATCATGTAGCTAATGACTAATAGGAAACTTCACAATGAACCGTTGTTTAAACAATGAAAATATTGCTTTAAAGGATGAAGGTTTAATAAGAATTTATGAGTTTGATATAGATGTAAAATTAACTAACTTAATTGGCAATAAAAGGGATTCTACTCCGGTATATTAAAAAAAAATGGTCAAAATGGTATGGTCAAAAAAAGCATTTATTAATAATAAAAGTTGTAATCATCTTTTTTGTAGCAAATCTTACAATCAGGTGATCTCAACTTTATCAGCTTTATTTTATGATCCTCTTCTTTTTCATTTCTGATTTACTCGGAAGAGGGGGAGGGGGGTATCTAAAGGTAACCAACTTATTCTAACCATGATGAGAGGGGGGATCGAGTTTTATTTCGTGGGACCATCACCAAAATAAAAGTTGACCCCTCCCCCTCCACCGCCCATCTCCCTCAGCTAATGGCGGCCCTCCCGAATTTGGTTATATAGTACTATATTTATGAATGATTGTATCATCTACAACCTACTTCATTCATCCTTTTAACTCGATTATCTTAATTTCGTTCATTTTTATAATAAAAATAGAGTAAATCTAACGTAATAGCCGAAAAAATGATGACAAATAACAAAACTCCCGTTTGTTCTTCCTTTGTTTACCAATCACTTGTACAAATCTTGGATTAGCGGCAAATGACAAACATTTAGCTTTATTTTTGGTACTATTTGAGTACTCAATCTTCAATATTAATTTGTTTCATCATATGAGCTCATTATTTTTTTTTTTTAATTTTAAAATCTACAATTGCCTTAAGATAAATAATTATGAGCTTAACACAAAATGTACCTGTTCCACATTAGTCACTAACGGAATTACATTATTATTGTTGTGTATTTAAATTTTGTTATTTATTAGGATAATTATGATTATGTCATATTAAATGTGCAGTAAAAAAAAAATCATCTTCAATACTTTCTAACTTTATGATCCAGCAAGCGAAACTGAGGTTTTTTTTTTTTTTAATTATTTATTTATTGTAATTTACAACTGTACAAAATAATACAATAAGTAAATATGTAGTATGTTTCATATACACTTGAAAATCTTGGGAAGGAACCACCCATTGGTGGTATTTCAAACATTAATTTAAATTAGAAGGTCTCGTGGCCATCTTCTTTTCAGACGCCTCGGAGGATTATCAGGGATTGTTAAGGATGAAACATTAAGAATTAATGGGTTAGTATGGTTAAGGAGTTTGGAATAAAAAGACGCATATCTGGTTTGGGTCAAATCTGCAACGAATGGGATGTTAAGGTCTTTATGAATGAGTTTATTTGTGACGTAATAAGGAGCATCAAGGATTTTACGTAGGATTTTGGATTGTAACTATTGGATGCGGGAAGAATTTGATGGTTTGGTGGAGCCCCAGAGCTCAATTCCATATGTCCAAATTGGTCTGATTATTGTAGTGTTTACTAATTTTTTGTAGTGAATGGGAAGTTTAGAGCGTTTGTCAAGTAAGTGTTGTAGCAATCGGAATCTACGAGCAGTTTCTTGTCGTTTCAGTCTTGTGTGTGGATTCCAAGTAAGTCTCTTGTCAAGATGGAGTCCTAAGTATCGAATCTGTTCAACAGGCGTTAGTGGTGTATCTAGAAAGGATACTGTAGGACAGGAGGACAGAGGTTTAGGACGGAGAGTAAAGGTGATCTGGTGGGATTTGTCAGGATTTATTTTGATTCTCCAGTTTTTACACCATTCTTCAATAGATGTTATGTGTGCCTGTAGTGTTTGTGATGCATTAGTTGGGTCGTTGTTTACAGAAAGTATACATGTGTCATCAGCGTATGTTGTTAGCACTGTGTTAGGGTGGGTTGGGATGTCAGCTGTATAAACCGTATAAAGAATGGGACCTAAGATACTACCTTGAGGAACACCGGCGGACTGAGAAAAGAGAGACGAGTAGGCTAGGTTATGATTTACTTTAAAGGTTCTATCAGTGAGGTAGGAGCGGATTATAAGGAAATATGTTGGGGGTAGGAATTGACGAAGTTTATAGAGCAGACCTGGATGCCAGACTCGATCAAACTGGGGTTTAAACTAGACTTCTTCTTCCTTAATCGGCAAATGCTATCTATAAGATTAGATTAAAGATATCTTATATTAAATATAAGATATCTAATTAAAGGGGAAAAAACGATTGAATGGCCCACCTTTGCCTATCAACTAAATTTTGATGAAACTTTTTTGGGGGTAAAATAGGTTTCATAAAATTGGACATCTGAAAATGGAGATAAACGCGTTCCAGGCGTCCCATGAAAAATGATTGGGATTTGGGGATTGCAAAATACATTTTATTTTACACCTCTGATTCTGATCGAGATAGAAAAAATAGTTTAGTATCAAAAATTCCCTAATGCATAATGCAAAAAAAAATAAGGGACGTTTATAGCCGTGGGAATTGTACCTTCAACGTTACCTCCCTGTTTCGTAACTGAAGCGGCGCAGGTTCGAATCCGGCCGTGGTGGTTCGACATTTAGTATTGTGGCGGCCCCACAGAATGAAAACTTGACCCCCCACTATTGTTAGAATAAGTTCGTAGATAACTAACTAATTTACTTTATTTGCAAATGTGCTATATATACGGTATACTGCTAAATCTAATCTTCTACAGTTAGTCTAATCGTAATGTGGAGGTCCGAAACAAAGGAATTGACGGAGGTGATAGGAGAAGATGTGGAAGGAGGGACACGTAAATAAGAGCTTTCAAAGAATTGGATGAGAAATTCAAGAGTTACATAACAGCTAGAAGTAATAAATCATAAGCTTAAACATGGTGAAAATTTTATAAAGGGGCAATTAACAAAGTCAAAATCTGAGTGTTATTAAAGAAAAAGTTGTTAGTACACGGAGTTCAATAAATATGAGCATATTTAGGCTCATAACTTCCCTATCATTGATATGCTAGACTCCCTGCACATGACCCGGTTATTATATATGATCAATACAAGCCAATCAGACAGAGACTTCAAATACATTTCGGGCTAAAATTTCAGTATCAATACATCGAAATATTCCTCACTAAAACCACTTAATTGATTTTACGGTCCCTCCTCTTCAGGACAGTCAAGAGTAATTAAATATCCACAAATACTGATAACGTGTCGTTGTGTGGAACTAGGATTATACTTCTGATAATTTTTAATTGATAAAAAAAATAATAAAAAATTTAACTGGTTTTATAATTGTTTAAAAACAAAATAATACAAAACTACTGTTATATTGAGAAGTACAAGTAATTGCCACGTTTTCCCGTCGCCTAAAAACATTTTTATCCCAGTTTAGTCTATTAGTTATGCCAAATCTTCATCAGGTTCAATACAATTATGCATTTCAATTAGAGAACATGCCTGAGTTTTTTAAAGGTTATTAAAAACAATTCGAGTTAGATTGGCATGGTCAAGATTTATTACCAAAATGGATCTCATGATTATTTCCTGTTGCGTATTTTGAGCTTCCTCGAAGCAACCGAACTATTAACTGGAATGTATTGATTACAAAAATAAATTGCAAATAGAGCCTAAATATAAATATAAAAACATTTACATTACAATGTGTGCCAGCTGTCAGAAATATGGTCATACAAAAAATTACTCTGAATTAAAGTAAAGGTGTTTTTTCTTCCTTGAAGAAGTTTGTCGGGGGGTGCGGTCAGCAAAGAACAACATAAATAAACAAAACCATATTTATTTATTTTATGCCGACGTTTCGACCTGAGTTTCA
>NW_027109499.1:78656-83513 GCF_000696795.3 Halyomorpha halys
ACTTCTTCTCTTCTGTTTCCCCTTATGGCACTTGTCCACTTTTGTGTATTTTTTTTTACATTTCTCAATTTATTGGTGAGTGGTACGGCAGCCCACATTGAATCCCAATTTTTTCGGATTCAATTTTTTTTTTTTTTTTTTTATGGAAATAAAATTTTCTACTACTTCTATTCTCTTTACATTCGTGATTAAATGAATGGTTTTACAGATAATTACACCAATGTGCGAAATCCTTATTAACTTCAACTTAAAGTTGCCTTCAAGGGGCGTGGCTTAATCCCCACTCCTCAGCGTCAAGTAAGAAGGTAAGTAGGGCTATAGCATCCCCCTGAGCTAGCTGTAAGGGTTGCACCAGTAACCAAACTATGAAAAAAAATCATATCCTATGACTACGAATACCTTTTGTTTGTTTATTATTTTTTTCATATTCTTTCATTCATAAATTACATATTATTATTATTATTTCATAGACACATTATTTCCAATATTTTTTTACTAATTAATTTTCATAAATTTAAAGTATTCAATAGTTATAACACTGTATGTAGCTAAGGGTGTTTGTTAAAGTACATTCCTTTAAATAAATTGATTTTTTTTTTTTTTTTAAAAGAAATCAAGAAAAATATAAAAATTTTCATGACATAATGTTGTTAATATCGATATTTACTTAATTCGATATTTAATTATTTTCTTTCTGGTCGATATTCTTGAGATTGCCACATAATGAAAGGCTTATGAGAGAAGTACTTCATATCAAGAATAAAAATAATAAAGATTGATAAATATTCTCTGAGATTGAATAAACATAATTGACTTCACAAATCACGGAAGGTCATAAAGGCTGTTAGGTAGTTTTGGCCAGTTCCGAATGAATTATTTCGACAAACGGCAAAATCAAGGGCAGAGTGTAATGAAATTAAAATCCAATCCCCTTGCTTCAGAATTAACAAACAGTTGCAAATTAGCCTCGTTTATACGCTCAGCTCATCTCTACACCCGTTTACCTTAACGCATTCCGTCAACTACTTCGTCATTTGTACAACTTCTGTTCAATAGATCACTTCAAAGTTAGAATTTATAATAAAACTAACTTTTAAAAAGAAAAACTAGATCGGAAAATTAGATACTAATTACTATTCTACATTACAATGTAATGAGCTGCAGTTAACTATTAATGAATTCCACAAAGGTAATGGTTCAGTATGTGGACGTCGATATTAAATGGAATAATGTAAGTTTATTAGTGAGAGTGGGTAGCTCTATCGAAAGGCACTGTACCATTATCCAGATATCTCTGTGGGCTCGGGAGCCAATCAGCCTCATGAATTGGGTACCTGAACATGATTCTGACCAAATCAACTCCTTGCACAATCGTTGGTCTAGTTACAGTACAGTATAATATCTGTAATCAAAACTTCGGTTCTCCGGATAGTCCAGTAATCCAAACGAGAGTAAAAATAAGTTTTTTTTAGAAAATAACAGGTAATACAATTATTTTCAAATAAAAGTGTACATGTGTAAAAGGCATTTTTAACTTTCCGATCTATATGCAAGATAATGTAACCTAACTGAAAATAGAAAGTGGAAATTTTAAAGCAGTTTCGATGTCAGATAATCTAATTTTATAAAAATAAAAAAAAAATCACCATACTGGTTATCTTTATCAAATTGTATGTTTTTTATATTGAACAGAATTGATAAATGACCATAATTTCTCGTAGTACAAGAGCCGAGAGGAGAAAAAAGGCAGTTATCTCACCCCAATTTTTGATTACTTTAATGAAAACTATGTATAATTAATAGTAAAAATTGATGAGTCTGCCAAGTATAGGTAGGGGGAATAAAAAATTGCGGCTGTTTCAGAGCGATAAAAAAAACTAATTTTTCATTCCGAGCTCTATATCTTAAAAAATAGGAACAACACAAGAAAATCTAAAAGAACGTCACTTAAAGAACAGTAAGTTTGCTAAAATATGATCCCTAATAGAGTTATTTATGTTAAATAGTTTTTGAAATACAGCTTTTTAAAAAGCTACATTTCATAAAAATCTTATATGGGACATACTGAAAAATCAGTAGTCAGTGAATTTATTTCTATAATGAATTGATTTATAATTGTTCGGACGTTTTCATTTGTCAAATTCATATTCATATACGAATATCATAAAACGTACTACCCCTACGAAGATAATTGTCATAAACTACTTTATAGCAAGTTAAATTTCCTTTATTTTGAGTGTTGGCAGACATATGTGCGTCTTATGGATCTAGAGATATATTTTTTCAAAAATCCTACATTTTATACAAACTACCAGAAATTAACATTTTGTGAGTTTATTTTATCAAATATCATAAACACTACTACTCCTACAAAGATAAACATGATCAACTATTTTGTAGTAAATTTAACTAGCTTTAATTTGAGCGCTGGCAGACATCTGTACGTCCAATGGTTTCTGAAATGAAGTTTTTTATTAATCAATCTTATTGTCGGAACAACTATAAATTAATTTATTTCAGCAAATATCATGAAACTACTATTGCTACAAAGGTAATGGTCATAAACTTCTTTATAGTCTATTAAACTAGCTTTAATTTGAGTGCTAATAGACATCTGTACGTCACATAGTTCCTGTGATATTGAATTCTCAAAATAAATTAACTAACTACTAATCTTTCAGTAGATTTTTAAGAAATTTTGCTTTTTAGAAAGCTATATCTCGAGAACTATTGGTCGTAAATAGCTCTTTTAGGGCTAATATTTCAGCAAATTTACTCTTCTTTAAATAATGTTCTCTTATATTTTCTAGTGTTGTTGGTAGTTTTTAAGATATAGAGCTCCGAATGAAAAATTAGTGTTTTTTTAAGGTTTATAAAAAAAGCTGCCATTTTTTATTCCCCTTACCTATACTTGGCAGACTCATCAATTTTGACTAGTAATTACACCTAGTTTTCATTAAAGTAATGAAAAATTTAATGAAAACAAATTACAGCGAAAACTAATAAGAGAAGTAATTAAATATTTATAAAATGAAAAAAAAGTGTAATTATTTGCCAAAAAGAGACAGTATAAACGATTAAATTTATCAGTGAAAATAACACATATTAACTTAAAAGATAAAATTCATTTTAACTAATAATTATTATTTATAAATTGAATTCTAAATAAATATTAATTTTCTTTTTTAATATTAATGAATGAAGATTAACTACCTATATTTTTTGCATTGAAAACAATGAAAGGAACTTTTCCGAGAAAGATATGGTTCATTAAATGTCATTATTTGTGCATATTGAATTAAATTATTTATATTGGAAAGTTAATTATCATATATAATCAGTTCTTGGAAAATAACAGCGTGAAAAATAACATTCAATAAAGAAAATAGCAGAAAAAGCTATTAGTGACTAAAGTTTTACCCCATTTTTTTAGGCTCGAAACAAAATGCAAACACTATAAAATGATGAATGATAAGGGTATGACATTGGTAAGTGATAGGACTGTAAGCAATATTGTATTTATTACACTTCATTAACAGATAATTTCTAGTTTCTCTTTCATTCTTTTAATTTTACCATATTTGTTACTAGTTCTATAAATTATTTTTTCACAAATATTATTTCACTAATAATATTACTGGATAATTATGTACAGGATGCAAACAACGTGTTATAGCCAAATTATTTGTCACTTAAATCTGGTTACAACGTGAGTACTGTATTGCTTCAGTTCACGTGGAGAGCCACGGGTTCCTAATGAACCTTTGGCAAATGGTTGTGAAAATAGGAATTAGGAAATATATTTATTTATTTTTAGTAAAGCATTAATTTAAATAAACATTTGGTTAGATGTTAAATATTATTTAACGAGTCTTTGAAATGGTAGAAACTTTTTTTTAAATTTATATAATGTAATTTACAACTGTACAAAATAATAAAAACAATGAGTAAATATGTGGAATGTTTCATTTAAACTTGAGTGTCTTAAGGAAAAAGCCACCACACATTGTTGGTACTTCAAGCATTAATTTAAATTAGAAGGTCCCGTGGCCCTCTTCTTTTCCGACGCCTTGGAGGATTACCAAGGATTGTTAAAGATGAGAGATTAAGAACTAATGGGTTAAGAAGGGTAAGGAGTTTGGAATGAAAAGCATGAGTGAAATCTGTTTTGGGCCAAATCTGCAACGAATGGGATGTTAAGGTCTTAGTGGATGAGTTAATTTGTAACATAATAAGGAGCATCAAGGATTTTACGTAGGATTTTGGATTGTAAGGTATATGGGAGGAATTTGATGGTTTGGTAGAGCCCCAGAGCTCAATTCCGTATGTCCAAATGGGTCTGATTATCAAAGTGTATAATAATTTTTTGTAATGAATGAGAAGTTTAGAGCGTTTGTCAAGTAAGTGTTGTAGCAATCGGAATCTGCGAGCAGTTTCTTGTCGTTTCAGTCTTCAATATGTATTCAGTCAGTATGTGGATTCCAAATAAGTCTCTGGTCAAGACGGAGTCCTAAGTATAGAATCTGTTCAACCGGCGTTAGTGGAATATTTAGAAAGGATAGTGTAGGACAGGAGGTTAGAGGTTTACGACGGAGGATAAATGTGATCTGGTGGGATTAGTCATGATTTATTTTGATTCTCCATTTTTGACATCATTCTTTAATGGATAATGGAAAAAAACAATTAAAATAAAATCATGATGGTGCTTAGAGCATAGCCTAGACACCTCAGGGTTCAGTTTTATCGTGGTTAGGGGTACTATTAGTTAGTAATCAAAGCATCTATGCGTTGCCTAACGAACAATAAAAAGTATTATACTACATTTGATAACTAAAAAATACACACTACATATAAATA
>NW_027109499.1:83563-84117 GCF_000696795.3 Halyomorpha halys
ATCCGCTAGGCATACATTCACCTCACATCAACTGAAGTGCACATCGCATATTTTCCTCACTATCCTTCTCACATTCTACTGAATTTTGGGACCAATGTTCGGTATCAAGCAGGAACAAGAGATCATCGTGTAGCAGCGGCTTAACAGAAAGCTGTAATCAGAGATTGGAAGAGATTCTAAGCCGACAGATCTCTAAGGTACAAAATAGACTGTGAACAAGAACTCTTTCAGGAACGAGATTCGGAACAGCGATTCGGAGCCTCTTTCTGGAAGTAGTGTAGTTGAGGGACAGTAGAGAATAAGGGAGAGATTGGAGATTGGGTGTTCATCGATGACCAAAGAAGTAGGATTAGGAACAGGCGACGATCGCTCTATATTTGTCGGGAGGGGTTGAAGGATCCCCGCCCACTCAGCGGCAATTCGCTTTAATAGACAGATTTTCGTTTTGTCACAAGTGGTATCAGATCAAGAGTGCCTATGCAACCCAGAAGTCTATTGGCTATTGCTAAAAACATTCTGTAGATAATTTCTACTATATAAGCAGAGATTATATA
>NW_027109499.1:84177-94297 GCF_000696795.3 Halyomorpha halys
AAATCCATTCCACCTAACATCAAAACATCCTGCATTAAAATTTATGAACAATTAATATTGATGAATAAAAATTAATATTTGTATTCTAGAATTAAGAGGGTTCAGTTGGTAAGGCACTGTGCAACCAACTCCAAGTACCCAGGTTAGTATCCGCCAGTGGCTGGTAATTATTTACGTTACTGTAACCGTTAGTCCACCCTGTGGGTTCACGGGACCACTGTGGTCCACCCAGTCTCATAAAGTGGGTAATCTTAATTAGAGAGAAATTTGGGCGGTTGATCGTGATCATGATCAAATCACCTTCTGATAAGACTGCTTTCCTTCAAAGTACTCTGGCCTTTGTACGTACAAACCCGTGTTACGGGGTATCGGTACACATTTTCATTTTAGAGTTAATTAAATATATGATTTTCAAGTAATTCTTAATTAATCTTTTAATTAAATAACTAACCCAAACTAATTGATTTTTCTCTAATATAGGTCTACTTATACAACTTATTTTCTCACCAATCCAGTATTATGCATGTTCTCGACATCATGATTAAATACCAAATTTAAACGTTTGCTAGGGCTGATTATATTGCTAGGGAATAACTCCAGAGCTCCATTCATTGGAAATAGGAACAAAATTGTAATTATTTACTCAGCTAAATTGTATGATATATTTGTAATACTGTATAAATATATGTTCTAGGGACTTCGTACAAGAACAGCCAATGTGAAAATTGTAACAAAATTAAGGAAATTCAAGTGTAAATAACAATTGTTTTAAAAAACATCTATAAGTTTCATTGGTAGGCTTAAATTTTAATTTTGTGTGTGTACAACGTTGCTCAATATAAGTAATTTTTTTCAAAGACTATTCTAGCCTTTCATAATAAATGTATAAATTTAGATCATAAAAATCTAGGTGAAAAATGGGACTCTCTTATCGTGTGATAATGGGAACGGAACATGAAGGGAAGATTCTTTTTAACAACTTGTGGATAATCTAGGAAATTATTACATTTTAACTAATTATTACGATTATTGAAACAAATTCAACACAAAGCAAGTTCACAAAATGAATATTAATTGGTAAACTGAAGGAGGAGATCAGGGAAGGTTTTTGTTTGAGGTAATAAAATTAATATAAGGGTGAGAAAAAAAAGATGGTGAGCCTACGTTAAAACGTAACGTAGTCACCTTCTTCAGTTAATTTATTAATTCCATAGCGTAGCATAAGGCTTTAGCTAGACTATACCACCTTAGCTGGACTGATATCAACACCTTGTAATGCCACAGGACAATCAAAGGGAAAATTCTCAGTAAAGTACATATAATACAATTCATGTATTATGTAGGTTTGAATTACTAATTCTATTTCGATTAAGGGTAAGAAAAAAAAATTGAAAATAATTTTCTACTATTTATTGACAAGCAAGAACTATTATTGTTTATCCAAACTACCCACCCTGACTATTTCACATACGGTCAATCAACCATAGTTATATTGTTTTATCTTTTTTATTGTGTGATATTACATACTGTCTTATATTATAAAACAAAGGTAATAGAGATCATCGTCCTCATTTACGCCATATTTAGAAATAGATAAATTAAATTATAAGAAATAGAAGAAAAAATAATAAAAAACAAAATTAAACTAAGAAAATAACATCTTCAACACAATCCTATTTACATTCAGCCTGGGGAACTTCGAACCGAGCTTTTCCCCCCACTTGTGGAGGAAAGAGCAGGTCTCCAAAAGATCCCGGCGCTTTTTCTAAACTGCATCACTGATATTAAAAGCCAGTGGAGGCCGAGTGATAGAGGGTTCTAGCCCATAATGTATATAATAAAATTATTAAGTTTACTTTACTGAATATGTGTACCACTACATCCGATGAAGTGTCAGGAGTTCAATACTTTGTAAGAAAGTAGTGTTTCTTGAGCAAAGGTTGTGCAATGAGGTAATTTCTACATGATTACGCTTAATCGTCGGATTTTAACCTTAACTAAGAGCACTCAATTTATAAATACTGGTTGTGCTCCAGGAGGGCTCCTTGACGGGGTCGAGTCAAACAGGGTTGAACCACAACTATAGTAAAAGAATAAATAATTATCTGCCACAGCTGGATTCGAAACCACGTCCTTGAAGTTAAAACCATAGTGCCTCACTCACTAAGCTACTCCACTCTATTGCTGGATAACTAGGCATACTTTATATATCTCATATATATGAACTATAAGGTAAATAGTTAAATATACATTAGTTAAATATATACTCTTAGCTCTTAGAGGGACGAAATATTAGCTTCAAATTAATAAAAACATTTTATTTTATATCTCCGGTTCTGATCTGTTTAATCGGTTTGTGCCCTTTGGTGCAGTTAAAAAAGATCTAAACCATTGCCAATTTTGGGGTACATAGGTTAGGTCCCGTTGAAGTTATTTCTATTTATTTGATTTTCCAAAAGAAATCAAATATGTAATTTGTTTTTATTACATAATAACTATTCACATTTTGTATATATATGACAATATCATAGATAATCAATTAGTCTTAAAGAATAAGAAAAAAACAACTAAATCGGGTCCGATATTAACAATTATACTACGACGTCAGCTGTTACCATTTATGTAGCTATAGTGTCGTTTTGTGACTCCATTCATATATTAATTGATATCAAAATTTCAATAATGCTCAATTAATGTATGTACATCCTCAAATATAGCAACAGCGAAACATTGTTGGGTCTGCTAGTTTATAGTATTAAAAAAAAACATTAAATTCTGTACCACTACAACCCATGGGTCAGGGGTTAGTACTTTGTAAGGTAGTACCATTACTAGACCAACAGTTGTACAAGGAGGTGATATGGTCAGCATCACGCTAGACCGTCAGGATTTTATTCAATTTATGAGGCTGGGTAAACCCCACGGGGGGTCAACCCTTTGTTGACTATCAGCTACAGTGTAGCAGAAAATAATTTTCAGCCCACCCGGATTCGATTGGAGTTAGTAGCATCGTGCTTTACCACAGTGCCACCACGCTCCCCGTGTTATAATATAATAATTTATAATAAAATAGTAGAAATTGGTTTAATATTAAATTAAATTAGTGTTTTAAATAGCCTGAAATACGTTCGAGAGCTTATTAGTGAATTAGAATTGTTAATTGCTTTAAAGTGGGAGCAGTCATTAATTTTGTTGCTGGGAGTGTGCCTACAGGCTGTAAGACCGGACTCCCAGCTGTGGCCGAAGCGTTTATTTTTCCCAGCAGTTGAGTTTTATGGAAATCGCCGGCTATTACCATGGCCTAAGTCCCCTCACAAACGATTCTGGTAATTCGAGGGAACTCATTGTCATTGTAGGGCAACATTTACTCCCCTCTTCTTTTTTCAAAATCGATTTCGGGACTTAACCGAGCCACAGTTTATTAAATCGCTGGATCATCGCGACTGGCTTCATATTGTCTTATTGACTCATTTCCATCCCATAGTGATTATTTGTGCAGAAAGACGAATAAAAACCAAACAATTTTGAATATTTATCAATAATTGAACAACTATTGACCCTGATCAATAATTAGTATGATGTATTAATCAGTGACCATATGCTAATATCATTAGCATCTATTAATGAAAAGTATTTCTTAATAGGTATTTATCCATTAATTGGAATTTATTTATTTAGTGTATTTATTAAGGAATCTTACTTTAAAACCTAGCCATAAAGGTATGTCTCTCTGTAAAATTTATGTAATTAAATCATTTTCACATATCTTTGTTAGATATATATGTTTTATTTTAATTTATTAATTAATTAGATGATATGATGTTTTTTTTTATCTTTTCTTACGTTCATTGTGTTTTACTATAGGAACCCGGGTTCGAATCCTACTGTGGCAAATAATTATCTTTTGTTTCACTATTAGCACTGTGGGTTCGTGAGCTCTCGGGGGCCCACCAAGCCTCATAAAGTGGGCACCCTTAATTGGGTATAAATCTGGTTGTCAAGCGTGATTCTGACCAAATTACCTCCTTGTACAACCGTTGGTCTGGTCGCAATGCTATGTGGTTCTTTTAACAGAAACAGAATAAAGATATACAGAACTTATGATGAGAACAAATTATTTAATTTGTAAAATAAACTCACAGACCTTAGGTGACAAACACTTAAAAAGAAGATACGATACACAAGTGTTTAATATTTATACTTTAATTTTTTTTTCATTAACGCCTGTTGAACAGATTCGATACTTAGGACTCCATCGTAACAAGAGACTTACTTGGAAACCACACACAAGACTAAAACGACAAGAAATTTCTGGTAGATTCCGATTGCTACAACAATTACTTGACAAACGCTCTAAACTTCCCATTAACTACAAAAAATTAGTATACACTACGATAATCAGACCAATTTGGACATATGGGATTGAGCTCTGGGGCTCTACCAAGCCATTAAATTCCTCCCGCATCCAATCGTTACAATCCAAAATCCTAGGTAAATGCTCCTTATTAGGTTACAATAAACTCATCCACAAAGACCTTAACATCCCATTCGTTGCGGATTTGGCCTTAAACAGATATGCGTATTTTCATTCCAAACTCCTTACCCATCCTAACCCATTAATTCTTAATCTCTCATCCTTTACAATCCCTGATAATCCTCCGAGGCGTCTGAAAAGAAGATGGCCACGGGACCTTCTAATTTAAATTAATGCTTGAAGTACTACCAATGGGTGGTTTCTTCCCAAGATTTTCCAGTGTATATGAAACAAACAACATATTTACTTATTGTATTTATTATTTCTACAGTTGTAAATCACATTAAATAAATAAAAAAAATTTTTTTTTTCGTTTGGGGAGAATATTGTAACAAACGACAATCGTAGTTAGAAAGATTTTTAGTTGGGGACACAGGTTTATATAATGAACCCAGAGGAAGATCCCCACCAGAAATTGAGGACGATGAACTTAGGCTTACGGGGGAAGAAACATTAGCAAACAGTTATAGGACTTGCAGCAAAGCCTAAGTCTATCGACACTTTCCTAGTACTTAAAGACCATCGGGAAAGTAAAAAAAGACAGATAAACGGGTACTCGATGAGCAGCAGTTGCTGAAGCATTGGAGACACGCGCTTCACTGCTTACTGGGGAAAATGATCCTTTTCTCATAAGCATAACCACGTGAAAGCATGAAAAGTGGATTGTATATGAAAACAGGCGTCAGTCGGGTTAGTGTTAGACCAACGATGAAAGACCGAGACACATGCAACCAAATTTGCATCCAAAAGCATTATTGGTTATTGGAATAGATAGGTAATTCATTTCTCATTTTTACCCAGAGGTGAAACAATCATATCCCCATCTTACTGCAATGATGTTGACATAATACATAAAAAAAAACAACCTGCAGTGGTTAAGCTGAAGGGACCTACTGTTACAAGTCAACGCCAGACCTCATGTTTCACAGCAGGTAGTGAAAAAACTAAACGAGCTGTGTACTATGGTAGATCCCAAGAGGAGAAAAAAGGTATTTATTTCACCCCAATTTTTGATTACTTTAATGAAAACAATGTATAATTACTAGTCAAAATTCATGAGTCTGCCATGTATAGCTAGGGGGAATAAAAAATGGTGGCTGTTTCAAAACAATAAAAAAATAATTTTTTATTCGGAGCTCTATATCTTAAAAAGTAGCAACAAGATAAGAAAACCTAAGAGGACGCTATTTAAAGTAGAGTAAATTTGCTAAAATGTAAGCCTTAATAGAGCTATTTACGTTCAATAGTTCTCGAGATATAGCTTTTTAAAAAACAATATTTCATAAAAATGTTGTATGGGGCGTACTGAAAGAATAGTAGTTAGTGAATTTATTTTGAAAAATCTATATCTCAAAAACCATTTGACGTATAGATGTCTATTAGCACTCAAATTAAAGCTAGTTTAATGGGCTATAAAGTAGTGTATGCTGTTTGTCTTCGTAGGAGTAGTAGTTTTCATGAAATTTTCTCAAATAAATTGATTTATAGTTATTCGGACAAATTTTCATTTGCCAAATTTATATTCATATGTGAATATCATAAAAACTACTACCCCTACGAAGATAAGTCTCTAGAAGATAACTACTTTATAGTAAGTTAAATTACCTTGATTTTGAGTGTTAGTAGACATATGTGCGTCTAATGGATCTAGAGATATATTTTTTCAAAAACCCAAAACTATAAATTAGCATTTGTGAGTTTATTTTGTCAAATATCATGAAAACTACTATTTATACGAAAATAAACTTCATAAACTACTTCATAACCCATTAAACTAGCTTTAATTTGAGTACTAATAGACATCTGTACGTCGAATGGTTATTGAGATATAGAGTTCTCAAAATAGATTCACTAACAACTGATATTTCAGTACATTTTTATGAAATGTTGCTTTTTAAAAGGCTATATCTCGAGAACTATTGGACATAAATAGCTCTATTATGGCTCATATTTCAGCAAATTTACTCTCCTTTAAATAATATTTTTTAGATTTTCTAGTGTTGTTGGTAGTTTTTATGATATAGAGCTCCGATAGCCGCCTTTTTTTATTCCCTCTCCCTATACTTGGCAGACTCATCAGTTTTGACTATTAATTATACATAGTTTTCATTAAAGTAATAAACAATTGGGGTGAGATAACTGCCTTTTTTTTCTTCCCGGTTCTTGTACTAACACCTTCTCTGACAACATTGCACCAGTCCTCTCTGTTCAACGCTCTCCTCCTCTAATTCCTTATACCAAGATTCGCCTGGTATTTATCACATTTAGAATCTAACGTCTCCGAGGCCCGTTTTCATTTAATCCGATCCGTCCTATTATTGGATAGGGTTTCTGAAAATTTAGTTTTTTATATGTTAACCCCACGCTCGACCGCCAACCTTTGGGACTTTGAATTTGGGGCTCTGTCCCCCAGCCTGGTGGTTTTCACTACAGTTTACAAAGTCCATCTCTTAAATTAAGCCTTCTAGAAATAACGTCCAAAGGGGTGTTTGTACGTAAAAAATTTAATGCTGAATCGAATGCCGCAAGAATGAAGACGATCGGATGAACAGGGAGTGAGTTATGATCGAAAACGTCCAAATTATTTTTTTCTCTTAAACAACGCCTTCTAGAAACGAAAGGTAAAATTTTCGGAAAAAAAAAACGCATTTTCTGACCATAAACCCTGAATTTTCAGTTCTGGGATTGAAAAGTAAATGACAATTTAGAGAAAATTTACAGTAAATGAGAGTAAATATTTTAATTTTTTTTTTTTTATTTCATTAACTTGTTTTATAGAATATCCTTTTATGTGAAAGTTGACAATTCATGTCAAACGACCCAATATTTTCAAATTACTAAATAAATATACATTTTTCTTGTTCTTTATCTAATTTAAAACTAATAAACGTTGGCTCAATCAGGACAGAAAATTTTAAAAAAATAAAATAAATCCTAATTTTAATGATTTCGATTTATAGAAATCACTACAAGATAATATACATCTTCATTTGTTTAATTGCTTTTTCAACTATAAACATATCCTTCCACGTTAACAATTAAAATTGTGTAATGAATTATATTCAGGACGATCATCTATATAATATTGTTATATATAACAAATATTAAAATTCATGTCCCATCAATAAGATTTCTTGAACAGAAAAAGGTAATGTAAAAAAAAATATCATAGATACATACAGAGACAAAAACGAACGTAAGCACTTACTCATTCAAATGGTCTGTCCATAAAATGATTACTTCACTTTATTCAAGAAATTTCATTTAATATCAGGAGATAAATATATTTGATTATAGTGTTATCTAATTAAAATGTAATTTTTTTACATCATCATCAAACTGTAATTAATAACAGTGCCACAGCGTAACATCATTTAATAAAATTGGCAGAATTAACTCTTAAAAAGTCATTTAGATGAAAATTAAAACAGATGAAAAAACGCAGGCGGTGTTTTCCCTAACAGCTGTTGCTAGTGGAATAACGCCGTACCTTAATGAAGAGAAAAAAATCTCTAAAAAAATGTGGGGAAAATCCTTCTTCTCAACTAATCCGCCAACTTCTTTATTACATTTTAAGTTTTTTTTTCATAATAAATTAATAGTTTCCGAGAATAGAGTAAGATAGTAATACAACTTAACAAATTAAATAATATATTAAAAATAATATACAACTAGTTTTATATATTAACTACTATATAAAATTAAATCTGTGACACTACAACCCATGAAGCGATATAGTACAAGAGCCCAAGAGAATAATAATGATAATAATACTTTAATGAAATCTATTTATAATTACTAGTCCAAATTGGTGAGTATGCCAAGTATAGGTAGGGAAGTACAAAATTGTGGCTGTTTCAAAACGTTTAAAAAAATTAGCTTTTCTTTTGGAGCTCTATATCTTTAAAATTATCATCACTATTAGAAAACCTAATAAAACAACATTTAAAGAAGAGTAAATTTTCTAATATATGAGCCCTAATAGAGATATTTACGTTCAATAGTTCTCGAGATAAAGCTTTCAAAAAAAGTCACATTTCATAAAAAATACAATGAAAAATCAGTAGTTAGTGAATTTATTTTGAGAAAACTATATCACAAAAACCAATCGACGTACGAATTTCTATTACATTCTAATTTAATTTAAAGCTAATTTAATAAACTATGAAGTAATTTATGACGTTTATCTTCGTAGCAGTAGTAGTTTTCATAAGCTCCGAAAGAAAAATTAATTTTGTTAACGTTTTAAAACAGCCACTATTTTGTGTTCCCTCTGTTTATACCTTTATATATTTCTTGAAGTAATCAAAGATTGGGGGAAAATAACTGCTTTTTTCTCCACTTGGGTTCTTGTGCTATTAGGAGTGCAGCAGTTTGTTAGGAATTAGTGATACTGGACCAGCGGGAAAGGAGCTGATTTTGACAGAATCACGGTCCTCAAAAAAAAAAAAAAATATATATATATAGCATTTCTTTTTAACCTTATTCATTTCTGTAATGTTTTATTGAAGTATAACAGGATAAATGCAACATAATTTATTTATTTTGTAACAACTATGGTTCTACCTGTGGAGGATGTTGCTTCATTACATTTGGAAATGGAGTGAGATTTGGGTGAGCAATATATTGTAAGCATCTGTAAGGAAAGGAAAGACAAGTATTTAGTGCATTATATGCGAAGACTTGATTACCGGGTGATGAGACGAAATTATCTAGGTTTGGGCTAGATGTGATTTTGGTGTAATATTTAAGTGCCAGATTTTTTCATTTAACTAATAATGGTATTTCAGATGCTTTCACGCGTAAACTACTTGAAGGGCTGGAGCGGAAAGCTCCTATAAGTGCTCTAAAAGCGGCGTTTTGAATGGGATCTAGCATCTAGAGTGTTCTTTTGCTTACCAAACCGTTGGCCACGCACCCAGAATTAATTTTGGACAATACAAGTTGCCTATAGAGAAGGAGTAGTGTTGCCCTATATGTTCCCCAAGTGGTGTTTATAACCGCAAATTTTGATTTATCCCTAGTTCCATATTTATCGTTTATACTTTCTCACGTTCAGCGGAGAAGGGGGGGAGGAGTTAAAGGAAAATAATAAAAAAATAAATATAATCCCAAAAGAAAAAAAAAAGACAAAACAATAAAGAATAAATTACTCCTTAGGCGCCACGATGTTATTTCTTGGAAATAATGAAAACCCCGAAGCATTATGCCCACAATATCACTAAAATATACCCCTATATAAACAATTGTGGAATTATGACCACTGGAGAATACCTTTACATGTAGATAACAGAAAACCTAGGGGTGATACCAACCCACCTGTTGAATTATCGTAATATTCCATGAACAATAACAAAAAAAACATAAGTAATTAAAAAGTTGAAAGCAGAGAAAGAACAGCAGAACTATATATACAAAAGTTTAATAATAAGAAGAAATATATGTACCCAGAATGAAAAAAGAAAAAAACAAGATTTCTTATCAATTAATAAAATAATTAAAACTTATAGGTTGGCTTAACCTTAATAACTATATTTACATTATTATCCAAAAGAGTAAAAAAGTGAATATAAAGAAATAAAATAA
>NW_027109499.1:94347-96893 GCF_000696795.3 Halyomorpha halys
GGTTGTCCGATATTTCCTTTCCGTCTCACCTTCCCCAGAAGTTTTAGAATGGCATCTGCTACAACTCTCTTATCCAGAACGTGCTGAAGAAACGTCACTGCACGATATTCCCACTACTAGTGTTAATCACCGTCCACTGAAGTAGAACACCATAATATTGAAAAAAACAAAACACATACGACAACATTTCTCATATGGAGCTATTTCGGTTCAAACAGTAAAGACAGAGGGCCTTTAAACTATTACCACTTCACATTGAACAATCGTAACGTGTTCCAAAATCAAACTGTCACCCTCATAAAACCAAAACCCACTCGTCTGAACATACGTGTTCCAAAATCAAACTGTCCCCTTCATAAAAACAAAACCCAACCGTCTGAACATATCGCTCGTGTTTTGTTTTCACCATGACAACCATAACACTTCTTCTCTACGCAGATCTAGCCAGTGTTTTTATTTCACCATGACAACCGTAACATCCCTTGTCTACGCAGATATCGCCAATGTTTTCTTTCACCATGGCAACAGTAACATGTTCCCGAGCATTTTTATAACATTTAACGTTCAACATTTACACCATTTAGCTTTCAACATTTAAAAGCTTCAAATCATCCTCCACTACGTCCAGCCACCTGATCCTGGGACGCCCTTTTTTCCGTTTTCCATCTGGTTTGTCATAAAGCATCTTTTTTAGTATCCTTGCATCAGGCATCCTCTCAACATGACCTAACCATTGTATTCTTGCTCTTTTGACTAAAGCCACGATGTCGGGTTCCCCGAACAGATCCATCAACTCCTCATTCCTTCTTCTTCTCCAAATTGATATTTACGAATGTATGTAACTTATTTGATTTATTTATCTAGTGTCGATATGATGATATTAAGAATGTTCTCCAGAGATCAGTCAATATGCATAGGCAAACATCACCTTTGCGGTTGACTGCCGCATAAAAAAAAATTAAATGAAAATTACAGAATATTAGAAACAGCTCAAATGGACATTTTACATCATGTAGCATATTATTGTCCCGATCCCTTGAGCTATATACAGAAATTACACATGTTAATTGCCTAAATAACAGTTTTCTTGATTATTTTTCTAGATAATAATAATCAGGAATAAAATTTATTAAATAAAAAAATTTAAAATAAAGACGAGGAAAAACCTAAGTCTGAATAAGCGAAGCGTGCTATTTCAGTGTGATGATATATACCAAACAAGGGGACGGATTGAATTGGATTAGGCGTTTCAATATGGTGTAGATGAAAACGAATATATCCGATTAATTTTGCTAAATATTTATTCGTTCTGGGAGGGGCGGGAGGGGGGCGTTGGCTCCAATTCCCTGGTTAAATATTAGCAGCAGCACATTGTTTTCCTATGCTATGTAAGCCAGAGGGTTACATTTAAATCTTATTTTTACCCCTGTTCAATGACACAGTCGGCTAAGCGCGTGTGGTAGATAAATGATTTTTTTTTATTAAGCAAATATAACACCTATTAAAATATATTACACTAAGTAATGTTAGACTGGAAGTTATTTTATTAATTTTTTAATTACCTGTTCTTCAAAATATTCTTTTATTTATCAAAAAATATTTATTTTAATACAGACAATATTGAGAGAAAAGAAAAGGTGGTGACATGTTTAATGATTATACTTAAGGATAAAGTTTTTCAGAGGGCCATTCCGCAGGTAACCCATCTTTTTTTTTTTTAAATTAATTTATTGATATTCACAACTGTATTGAAATATATACATTCATCATGTTAGTTATACAATATCATGATACAAACATGTAAATAATCTACCCATTGATAGAATTCCAATAACATTAGAGTCGAAGATTATCTTCGAAGGACTGGGATCTGTTTCTGTTCAAATCGGGTACACTCATGGATGATTTGACTTGTAAGGAAGTAAGGAGCATTAAGGATTTTATACTGTAAGAAATCCATCTTCTAAAACAGGAGTTTACAACTGAAGTATTTCAAAAAGAGATAATCTTTGTGGTATTTTTCGCAAAGTTAGTTTTCATGTTCTTAAGACTACTTTTAAAGGTGGGCTCATCAATTGAAAAAGATTTCATTTTTGTTTCATGATCGCATTCCAATGAATTTCTCGTTTAATTATATATTTTATAATTATTTTAAATATTATAAATATTATTACAAATAACCAATTAAATATTTATAAAGTTTTTATGATGTGTGTAATATGAAAATACCCAAAGTCATCTGTCATTGATTTTAGTCACCTTGATTCTTAAATCAGTGTCAGATATTTCTTGGTAATATCGTTCCATTAAGTAATCTAATGAGATCTCGCTTTTTTTTATTCATAACAATAATAATATAGATTTATTTTTTATTATTATAGTTGTTTGAGAGTGGTTTAGTTTCTTTTTAAATAATTTTGATCTCTTTTCTCTCAACTTTATTCTTTTTAACATCCGACGTTTCGACCTCTCAGGTCATTCTCAAGGATTCCTATAAACAGCTCCTTTTATAACAAATTTCCTTCACTTACATACTGATTTCTTTG
>NW_027109499.1:97433-117499 GCF_000696795.3 Halyomorpha halys
CAAAGAAATCAGTATGTAAGTGAAGGAAATTTGTTATAAAAGTAATTAAAAGGAGCTGTTTATAGGAATCCTTGAGAATGACCTGAGAGGTCGAAACGTCGGATGTTAAAAAGAATAAAGTTGAGAGAAAAGAGATCAAAATTATTTAAAAAGAAAATAATAATATAATTATATACAGATAAAAAAAGAAAGAACATCTTTCTTTGAGTTTTTTAAGCCATTTCAGTTTCAGTGTAACATGACTACACTCAAGGCATCAATCTGTTGAAGGTTTGTAGTATTAAAACTGTTTTTTAAAAGGAAATATGAAGTATTTATCGTAACTATTCATAGAATTATTTAATTTATTTTCAAAAATATCTTTTTTGTTCCAAAAAAGGACTTATTACCCTTTATAATTCAAGTATTCCCGGATTTTATCGTTGGGGGAGATTGCAAAATTAATTTTACCAAATTATAGGTAGTATAAATAGAGAGGACTGTATTTGAAATGTCTTTGTATGAGGGTTTTTTTTAGGGCATTTCAGTTTCAGTATAACATGGAACAAGTCGTATAACATGGGTAGAACTCAAGTTGTACCGTCCGTAGCTCAGGTAGTTAGGCGCAGTTTTATCAATGTGAGATCTGCTTTTTTCGTTGAGTGACGGTCCCACAAAATGAAAATCTTGACCCCAACCAAGGTTAGCTGGTATAGAACTCCAATGAGAGTCTTGGCCGAAAAAAAAGAAACTAAGTCATCCTTTCGTTGAAGGTTTGTACAATTAAAATTGATTTTTTAAAAGAACTCTGAGATATCGTAACTATTTCCACAAGTATTTAATTTATTTTCAAAAATATTTTCTTTGTTCCAAAAAAGGACGTATGGCCCTGTATAATTCAAGTATTCCCCGGATTTTATCGTGGGGGGATATTGTACGAATTGATTATAGAAAATTATCCCTAGTATAGCTAGTATAAATGGAGAGGGCTGTATTTGAGACAAAATTAGGTATGGTGAACAGAGTGAAAATAAAAAGTTATAAAACAATTGATTACATATCTGTTTTGCCAAAAAGGTTTAAAAGATGAATAGTTGTTTGAATTTAAATTAATTTTGATTGTAGATTTCTTTGTTCCAAAAGTCCTAAGCACTATTGTGAAATAAGCCATAGATTTATTTTATCTTATGTGTTTCGGCATTCTTCCTTCTCATAATTTCTGTTGAAGTACAATATGCAGACTGAAACAAACATCAAAAATTTATTTTTGTGCGGAAGAATCCAAAAATACAAACAAAGTTCTCCCTCAAGAGTGCGGTTGTATTTCACTTAAAGTGAAATAGCCCTGACAGTTGAAAGAAAGGAAAATAAATGAAGAAAGGTATGGAGTGAGTTAGAAGGGAGCCGGGCGATAAACTAGACCAGCGGGAGGTCTATGGCCAGACCACTAGGGCCGAATTTCCTCTGGGAGCGGCTAACTCGGTTAGGTCCCTTCAGGATGGCCACGCAAAGGCTTGGAATATTAGGCAGGTCAGAGGATCAGGATCCATTGTACCTCTGTCACACAGTGGCTATAGTTCTTCGAGGCTCCGATACCGAACTAGGATCTTGGAATGGAATCAAACTGTGTCATTCCGTAATTAAGTTGGTTTGAATTAAAGAAATTGAACTTATTGTTTCATGTAAAACGAAATAGGCAGATACAGCCCCTCTCCCGCATAATATAGGCACTCCTAATGCCGTTTATGGCCAACAGTAAACCTTACCTCCTCAAGCGCCCTCTGTGGAAGAGAGAACCATTTTTCTCAAGGAAAATCAATTTCTTTCTTTTCACTGAAATTCAGCATCATGTCTGAGCAGACCATTTAGGAGGTAGCTCCCCGGCAATAGAGGAGAGGGATGAATGAGAGCAAGTACATCTCTTTCAATATCTTTTACTTCTTCAACACTCATCATAAACATCTACAACTGCAATTTAAATGACCCCAAATTAAAATTCATTAACCCAAGTTAACTATAAATATTTTCTCCCCCCTCCCTCTACAACTATACGTAAATTATTCTATTTTTCTTCAATTAATTTTAAATACAGTCCACTAATAATGCACAACCATTATTATAAAGTGAAGTAATGCCTGGCCTTAGATGGAATAAGCACTTGATACACTTATCAAGATCGGAAAGAAGCGAGATGAATCATTTAAACAAACGAAAAGGTACAACGGTATAACCGATAAGCTACAATACAATGCTGTATTTTTTTACTCTGAAAACAAACTTTGACTATGAACTTATTAATCTGAGAAGTAGATGGTTGGAAATCGACTGTGAATCAGTTCACACACCCAGCCTTCGCACATGAATGTCTAATGAGAGTCATATAACCGCCACTTGTGAAACGTGCAACACATCTTTGGCACAAAGGCAGATTTTACCAACAGACAGACTATATTGTAACACCAGAACATAGCATACTATATTTTCCATTATTACCGATGTTTCGAAGGAGACAACTAAAAATTTGTTTTCACATTATTACTATATTACCTCCTCACATAATACTAATATTTTTGAACATACCTCAACCATTTACTTGTCCGAATTCATTTAAATTGTCCTTATTTTTCAGGCTAAGTGCCCTCAAAAAACAAATATTAAATCTTTTATCATAATTATTGTTTATTATATTCCCACAATAAATTAGAAGCTCCAGTAAAAAAAAATTAAAAAAATATAATAATAAATTCATAAAAGCTATAAAAAATCTAATTTAATCAAATTATTGTATCCATAATTGTAAAATATTTCGATATGAGGTGAAAATGGTGGTGCGGTAAGCCAGGTACGCGAATAGACAAAACTTATTTATTTGTACCCACGTTTCGACCCGAATTTCAGTTCTTCATCAGGGCTAATAAATAAAACGAGATATCAAACCTAATTAAGAGAAACATCAAAAAAAAATATATTAATAAACATATATGTTTATATGTAAAGGGAATATTATATATTTTCGAGTTTGTATATTATTACATTATTTATTTTTATGTTTTTCTGCATTCAGGATGTTATCTCGTTTTTTTCCTGCCCCGATGAAGACCTGAAATTAATGTCGAAACATTGGCTCACACTATACATTACATTGGTACACACAATACATTGGTATTGTTTATTCCTGTATCATTGCTGACCGAACCCCGACCATCTTCTCATATCAATCTACGTTAACAATCAACACCTCATCGTAAAATATTCCCTTCTATGGAATTTAATAGTTCATATTGTAATTAACTAAGCTGTTAGGATAACAGTAATTAACTCCAAACCCCCTTTTCTGACCTTCAATGAACTGGTTTTCCGGATTAATCGATGGTAGGAACAAAATAATAAACTGCTGAGAAAATACAATATTTGATAAAACAAATTGACGTACAATTAGAAATTTAAATAACTTTTGTAAACCTAAATTAAATACTCTGTTGAAAAAAAATTATATATATATATATATTTTTTATTAAATAAATCAAAACTTGTATCCTTTTTTGTCTCAACACTTTTTATTTCAACAGTCCAACGTTTCGGCCATTTTAGCCATCCTCAAGGACATCTTCAATTATAAATTCTTCCTCACGTTAAATTTTGAATTTCTTTTGCAGGCTATTCTGCCCAGGTCATTCATTAATTATAAGTTAAAACCTATTTTTTTTTTATTTAAAATCATAAATATCTAATTTCTTCTTATTTTAAAATTATCCACACAAAATCACTATCATATTTTGGATATACCATATACCAAATTATTTATAAATAGTTTGTGTATATGGTAGTGATTTTGTGTGGATAATTTTAAAATAAGAAGAAATTAGATATTTATGATTTTAAATTAAAAAAATAAGTTTTAACTTATAATTAATGAATGACCTGGGCAGAAAAGCCTGCAAAAGAAATTCTAAATTTAATGTGAGGAAGAATTTATAATTGAAGATGTCCTTGAGGATGGCTAAAATGGCCGAAACGTTGGACTGTTGAAATAAAAAGTGTTGAGACAAAAAAAGGATACAAGTTTTGATTTATTTAATAAATAATTACCTTGTCTCAAGAAATTGAAATAATATTTTTTTTTTTCTACGCCACAGTAAATAAGCTATTAGGCTATTTTCCCTCCCAATGCCCAATATAATATAATATCCTTAATATAATATAATATAATAATATATAATATCCTTTTGCCTTGAGTTGGTTTGCATCTTGTTACATATTCTTTAGGCGTATACACATTAAAATATGATCCCCTTGCTTGTCCCTCATGATTGCATAGAGCCAAAGTGGTGGTTCGCAGATCACCAGTAGACGCATTGAAACATAATTCAATTCACAAAAATACATGAAAAGTTATAAACACGATAAATTATAAAATAACGCTACGGTAAATAAGTCGTACTGGTGCAACTGCTTTTTTTGCTACATGTTCAGTTTCGTACTCTTCAAATGTTCCACTCTGCTGTATGTCGCATATGCATATCAGTAGAAGCATCTAAAGGTGGACTCACGGATGTATTGAGTTCAATATAATATTTGTTCAATATAATAGTTGGATTATTAAGGAATTTTTTGTGTATCTTCTTTTGTATATTGGTGTTTTTTTGTTTTGTTATTTTTTAAGACAGGTATGATCTTAAATGTTAACTATGTGCATGTCGCGATTTTTTTTTTATATACTTTATTACTTATTTTAAATATGTTTATGTACTTAATTTTTCATTTTGCCTATGTACTTATATTTTATTTTGCTAATGTTATTTACTTATAGATTTTTAAACCATTGTTATTATTAATTTTCCCATCCACTGTTTCCATTGTAAACTTTCACTTCACATTGCTTACAACATTGGATCCAAATATCCATAATCTTATTTCAAATATGCACGAACATCCAACACACTAGGAATGTACGGGTATAATAGTAAAAGTTTGATATACTCAAACCATTTTTTAATTATTTTGTTTATTTTATTTTATTAATAAAGCTTTCACAGTTTAGTTATAATTAATAGGTTGATTTTATTAACTAGGTACATTTTATGTGTTCTTAGATCTCATTTTTTTTTTATAAATATATTTAACACTTTAAAAATCCTATTAGTGGTCGGCTGGATTTAAATAATGAATTTACTGACCCGTGATGTCAAAATGTTTGGCGAGCGCTGGCATAGAGGACCGATATGCGACTGCGATGCCTATCCGATGGAAATATTTTAAGAGATAATGTCCTGTCACGAGGCGGAAACAAGTATAGTTTAAATTAGTATAAAAAAATTAAAAATAAATATAAAAAAAACAAAATTAAAATTATTTTTATTAAAAATAAAAATTAAAAATTAGCTTCATCGTATTTTAATCAATAAAACATTGTATATCAATTTGCGTATTTCATTCTAATTTCTTATTTATGTATGTATAAAATTAATATTGGAGTTTCCCATGTACACAGCGGATTGATCGGGACATACCCTTAACTTGTGATGCCTTGTTCCCGACTAGAACGGATAAATGAGGTTCTACTGTACCTGTCTTTGAAAAAAAAAATTAATTTCTCTTTTTCCAATAAATCTTATCGTACCTTTAATTCTCTCTCCAATAAACTTAAATTATATGCCCTAGTACGCGTAGGTAATGGAAAACGTTCTGGTATTTACCAAGAAATTTCAATTCCAAGCTAGTCTCTCTTCTAAGGTCTTTACTTTGAATAAACCTGATAATTTAGTTCATGCTATTTTAATTTTTTTTTTCAAGTTTCTTAAGACAGAGAGGAAAATATTTATAAAAATATGCATCATCCATTAATTATGAAAGGACATTTAATAAATTTACTTGAGTTTCTTGGAGCTAAGAATTTAATTAAACTAAATGTTTTTGACGATGGATGGTGGATGCTTCCCAGGGAGTCGAGTATTATATTCTCTGTTATCCTAGCCACGTCCTGGACATCGACCACGAGTTCCTCCATGAAGCTCCTAACTGTGCTGGGAATCGTTCTACGGGCTCCGAACCAGAGGCCACGTTGAAGTCTCGTTCTCCGGAGCCCTCACGGAACTTCTCCTTGAGGAAAGGGATACATTTATCGTAGATTTCCTTCTTTCCCCATCTACCTTATTTGTCTGGTCAAGGTCTTTATTTTCATACCTCACGGTGGGATCCAGAATGATTGCCGACTTCCCCTTCTTAGGAAAAACAACAATATCCGCATATCTTGTAAACCTATCCGTATCTACACAGTAGACCACGTCAAAGCAGGCAAAATTTCTTTCTTTTAAGAGCTTCATCAACTCGTACTTCACTCTATGATGTCGGCGAGTTATGAGGAGGGAGTTGTTGGGGCATTTCCACATCACATATGCTGGTGTTTCCGGCTCTCTGTTGCATTTGCGACAGAGGGACCCAACTTCTCTATCCTCTTCGCTGGCACCTGGGACTCCACGTAGAGGTGCATAATTTATATTCAATTTCAGGACATTGAACCATTTATAGCCTGTATTTGTTTATCGTAAATAAACTTATTTGCTCTCGGGGTCTCTTTGAAATCCATATGGCCGTACTCCAATGCCCATTCACTGGACGCATTTTCACGTAGCGACTGTCGTAGAGCTTTCACACTCCGATACCCCTGATCAACGCCCAATCTATCGGCACATTCAGCAATCTCGGCTGAACAATCGAAAGTGGACTGGAACAGTGCATCGGGTACATTTGACAGCCCTGAGCAATGGACCAGTGTTGTAGGGGAGCCTCCCATTGGTAGCGGATCAAGCCTAGGCCTAGTACCTCCTCGGAGCATACATATACAACATCGCCGTGGAGGTGTTCGCAGGGAGCCCTATAATGGCTTTAACACTTCTCTGAATGATTGTATCGATGTCATCTAGGATTTCAGGACGTAGCTTTGTGAGGGGAGCAGTTTGGAGAGGGTATGTAAGACCCGGGAACACTCATTTAACTTATAAATTTTTAATTGTTAAAGTTTAAGCCGGTGCACAAAAGAGGCAAAATCCAAATTCCTTACCAAAAAAAAAAAAAAATCATTTATAATAAATAATGATACTTTTCTTGTTTCACAAAGCACTCTTAGCTATTATTATACCCCCTAGATGTACTTCTATTTTTTTCTCATTATTTAATACTACTACTGTAAGTTGGATCCCTCTGTCGTAAATGCAACAAAAAGCCAACATTTACTTTTTTTATATTTATTATCTGTATTTGAATATAAACATATAGTTATATCCTTATAGATAATAGTTGGATTTTATTTTAAGACTGAATAGTACTTATATGCGAAAATACGATAGATTTTAATTTGTATATGTTGTTATTTCATTTAAAATTTGTATCATTTATATATTATATTTCTGTACCTCGGAGGGATACAACACTATGTCCATTTTTTTCCATATGGACTTTATTACAGAGTTAAAATCAGCTTTTCTCATATTTCTTATAGGAATAGAGCACTATGTCCAAAACCAGTTAGAACCGGATATAGCACGTTTTAAAACAACACCAAGTCCACTTTCATTTAGAGGGATAGAACACCTTGGTGTTTTATCCTTCTGAAGCATGTGAATTACTACTGGACATAGTGTTGTATCCCTCCGAGGTACAGATTTTTATTTTATGTTTGTTTAAGAGGGAAAAAACGAAAGATGCATTAGTTTAAGAGAGAAAACATAATCATATATAGATAAATAATAGGAAAACTGAATAATAATAAGAAAAAAAAATAAAAAAAAATAATATAACAAAAAAATCATGTATAACTATTATATATTATAAATTTAATGTACAATGCTTATACATTATAAGAAGGAAAAACATGTCTAACTAGGTATTAGTATGCTGTGTATTTGTATTGTATTGTAGCAACGCTACAATACAGTTATGGAGCACAACTTTTTTTAATATAGTATTTCTCTCTCTATTTAGGATACCAATATGGCAAAGTACCATCGAAAGTTTTCTCTGATACTTCACTTATTTCGATATTTTTTTATCATTTATTATTGTAAATGACATTATGTTAATAATAATATTATCTTAATCAGATACACTTAGTGTAAAAACATTTTTACTGTTTTGAATGTTGAATAATAAACACATATATATTTTAGACAGACAAATACAAATGGCGCAGAGTTACGATAATGAAAAGGACATAAAGGCATTATGTTAAAGGTAATAAATTGTGGGGTTTTGGCCTGAAGGATTTGGAGGTTCATTTAGCCAAGCACTCATCTCCCCACACTGTGGAGTCCTTTATCTCACTCCCATCCTTATTGCTTCCTTCCTCTCTCCCAGGGAGGGAGGGAGTGGAGATCGTTCTGATTATGGGGGATCAGTTGATATGCTTTTAAGGGCTCTTGAAATAAGCTCTTGTTTAAATGGAATTTAATAATGGCAAGACAAAAAAAAAAATAATAATATATTAATTTCATTGAATTTGATGCGGTTTTCAGATATACTGTTTTTGTTAATTAAAAATGGGTTTATCGATCTTAAGGGTTAGAAACAATAATTTAACTTCTAAATTTTAAGCAGGTGCACAATAGAGGTAACATCCAAATCCTTGCCAAATTAAAAAAAAATTATCTTTATTTTATTTCAGATGCTGTATCCAAAATAAATGTTTGAAAATTCAAAAAATACATGTTAAGCAATTATATCAGAAATTTGTGCATTTGAAGTGGGGGTGAGGATGTTGGATGTTTTGGATAAGAGATAGTATTGTATGCTTGTCTAACGGATTCGGGGCATATAACGTTTATTCTGTCAGTAATGGTTCAGTAACTTGTCCTCAGTCTATTTTGAGGCCGTCGTGACAGACTCCATCACAAGGAACCATATCAAATTCTTTTATAGCCTCCAGTACTGCAGAAATCCACTAGGACAATGACAGCTCTACACAACACAACAATACAGCAACATCCTCTCTCCCCCCCCCTCAAATGCATTCACAATGCAGTAAAATAGCTACCCTCCAACCCGTTTTTCTCTCCATCTTGTCCTCAACCCCACGGACCCATGGGGGTTAGAAAAAATACATAAATATAATTTTAAAAAATAAAGAAGATAATAAATTAGTATTAACAATTGAAAAATAAGTAAACAATAAATAATTAAGCCGGATTCATGCCCGGGTTATTGCTTATTATAATTGGTAATAAGAATGTTAATTATAATTATAATTAGTAATTATAAATACGAATGAACAACAAAATACGCTAATACTTGTTGGTATTTTGGAACAAATTGGAAATGTGAGGAAAGAGACCCACAAATACGAAATAAGCGCTGACAGTTAATGGACAAAGGCTAATTTACTGTGGGAATACGAACATTTTAGGACCACCATCAACTATAAAATATTACGGATCCAGTCAACGGTTGATAGAGATAGATGGTCCATTGTAGGCAACCAACGGCTATAAATTACATCACAGTACATTCATTGATCTTCTATTGAAGTATAAATTTCGTCATGAATAGTCTTCATGAAGATACAAGATATTCTAGCTTTCGCTAATGTCAATTTTAGGCCAAAATATGGATTGCAAACACGAAATATTATTCAGTTATCAAATATAATTTTATTGCATATACAGTGCAAGTCGAATGTTTAAGATTCTCTCATTTTTTTGAGATTTAAAAAAACCTAAATGAATGTAAAATATTTTTTCCACTTAAACACTATTTAAATTTAAAATTAAAAAAAAAAACACTTGAAACAATGCTATTTCAAAGCAATAGAGTTAAAAATAAGATTAGGTATTTTTGGTGAGGTGGTGCATTCACAACTGGTAAAAGAGAATCAGATCGATTTTGTTTGTTTGAATTAATTTACGTAAACATTAATATATTTTATATTATATAATATTAACGTAATATATTTTAACTCACTTCAAATAGTTTGTGCCTGTCTGTTATAACCTGTACCATAGATCACCATGGCAATGTACAACTATTTTGCCTGCTGCTGTCCAACGGGTTTTCCATAAAATATTATTTTTAAATATTTAATAACTAGCTGGGACTTATATTTTAAACCGTGATGCATTTGGATTATACGTATATATGAGTAAATAACTATGTACAGTCTCTTATGGTAGATTTTAGAATAAAGAAAAAGAAAAGGTATACATTTTTTTTTTGTAAATATAACAATTTGAGGGATTTCATTTCATGGATTTATTCGTATTATTTATTTACTAGTAATTATTTTTTTATATTTAATTATCAAAAGGCAAAATTAATTTTGTTTCAGGACTTATCTCTGCAGATTAATTAAGTTGTAATAAAATCAGTAAATCAACAGTATAAATGTACTTAACTATTTTTTTTTGGCATATTTTATTGAAAATATGACATTTTGAAGGTTTAGAAAGTAAAAAAAAAAAGTTTTTTTTTACATCCCCAGCAGTACCAAGTAATGATAATTTGTTAAAACTATATGATTGTTGATTTATAAATAAAAAAAGGATAAATAAAAATACAAATAATCTTTGTATGGATTTATTTAAAATATGAAATATATAAAAATAATAATAATAAAATAAGGTTAACCAACTAAATTTGTACCATACATGTTTCTGCTCTTATTAAATAAATGAGATCTATAAAAAAAATAATGACCGTTTTTTAACGAAATATATATATTATTATTTCTTTGATATAAAATACAATTAATGCTCAAAGTATAGTCCATTGTTATCAACCACCATTAGCCATTTGCTAGCCAATTGCTCGACCCCACGATACAATTCTTTGGGATGGCTGTCAAAGAACTCTTATACCGCAAATTCAACTTATGTAAAATTATCAATTTTTTTCCCTTGAAGGAAATGGGCCATTGATCGAAACAAGTATTAATTGAAACTGTAAAATTTTCCACTTGTGATTTTCATCATGATTACAATAACGTGCCATTAGATGGGTAAGTTAGAAATGTTCTTTACACATGTGCACTTTTATTTGAAAATAAAATTTTATTGTCTACTCAGTGCCGTAAGGCAAAACAAGAAAAATTGTAAATGTATTTATATACTCATTGTACATATAAATCCGTATTGTATATATATTTATGAAATAAAGAGGTTTAGAAAATAAAAATATTGTCTGCTGTTTTCTAAAAAAAAAAAAAGTTTTTTTTTACTTAATTTTTGATTACTGGAGTGCCAAAGTTTGGATTACTGAGGTTATAGTGTATATTTTAATTTTTGCAAACGAATAAAACCTTCCACTTCGGTTCCGTGGTGTAGTGGTTATCACATCTGCTTTACACGCAGAAGGTCGCCAGTTCGATCCTGGCCGGAATCAAACATTTTTTATTATTCAGTTTTCTTTTTAAAATAATTTAATGATAATCGATAAGTATATATCAACGACAAAGATGGCAAAATAAATATTGGTAGGGTGCTGTGTCAAAGTGGATTGATAGAAGGGGGCTTTCAATGAGCAGAAAAAAGCCTTAATCGCAATCTTGTGGCTATTTTTCATTTATATTTACTGAAAATTAAATGTTAATCATTAATTTTTGTTGGAAATTTGCTCTACTTTCTGTGTAGATTGTTGAACTTTAAAAAAATCTTATTTTTTAAAAATTTATAAGCGAAAAATAGAAAACAGTTTCCAACTTTTGTTGTTTGGAGGCAAACCTGAAATTCAGATTCAGCATCTTAAAAAATCATAGAAACATAGTGACAAAAAATGAAAGGACCATATTTCTTTATTATAAGATGGAACGATGTACGGAAAGAGAATGGTAACCGAAGCCTTACGTTTTGTCAGCAGAGATGGGCAAAAATCAGCTATAGTTGAAACTAATAGCTAATGTTGCCATGGATACGACCCTTATTTATGAATGGACCATTGATAAATAAATATCGTTATGAAAAATCAAGATATTTATAGTTACAGCACTTTTTACTACGAATTTGATTAAATATTTTGAAGTTTTCTGAGAAGGTATTTTTAGTATTACATTTTTTTATTTTATTTAATTATTTTTTATTTATTTGTATATAATTTTTATTTGTTTATTTATTTAAATTTTGGCATGAATGGGATCATTTATCAGAATTACTTTTATTGCACGAGGTAGTAGCAGATTGTAATAGTTATGAATTCATAAAATTATAATTTAAAAAAAAATCATTTCTTTTCTTAAGAAGTTCAATTTCAGTCCTTCATTCACTTTTATCAAGGTAATTGGCGTACTTATAAGTTGACAGATAATATAATGTGCGTTAAATGCAATTATACATATTTGATTTTCTTAAAATTCTTGATAATAATAATAATGTATATAAACATATAATTATATAGAAGCCTGGTAACAAAAAATGACACTTCATTTTATAAGATATCCACCCATCGTACAGAAAGAGAATTGAAACCAATGCCTCATGTGTTGTCCACTATTAATATGTATAAATCAGTAAGTAGTTTTAACGGATACCAAGGTGCTTTTAGTTAATTTTAAAAAATAATTGAAGTCTTTGAAAATTGAAAGAATATTTTAAGTATACTTTAATTTTTTTTTAAATTTAATTTTACTATTTGTATTTAATTATGTATACTTTGTATTTATTTTATTATTACCATAAGATTTTTTTATATTTTAGTATGATTGTAATCATTCATCATTATTATTTAACTGTGGCCTTTTATAATACGTATAAATAAATAAAATTTCATTTGACAAAAAACAACATTTATTTGCTTCACAAGTTCATATTTATCTATATAATTGGCCTACTTATAAGTTAACATATAATGTGTAATAAGATTTTTATTTTTATTGATTTTTATTTATTTTTTTTTATTTTTCTTAAAATTTAATGTATCCGAAAAAAAATATAATAAAACTAAAATTGAGATTGATAACTGACAGAGAAGATGAAGTCGTCCAAATTTTATGATGCTTTCCATCATTTTTCACTGGATTTTTAATAAACACTAAAATTATTTTTCATAAAAAGGGCATATTATTTCTCATTTTCCGGACTATAATAAAATATTATGTGGATTTTAAAAATTCAACCGTGACCTGGCATCAAACATTTATGAGAAGAGATGTCAAGGTGGAAAACTTTGATGGTTGCGAGATACTGCAGAAATTAAAAATTACTTTGCACGGGGAATTCCAGAGGATCCCATGGGGCTGAATCCAAAATTCTCTCAGCTCGGCGCCATGTCGAATCCATCCCCTTGATTAATTCAAGGGGAACAAATACACCATGAATGCAGGGGGAATATACTCAGCTGTCAGTTGATTCAGTCCATTGGACATTCCATAAATAATAAATAGACAACAATAAACATATTTCTTCCATAAAAGTTTAATTTATAAATGTGGATTATGTGTAGAATAAAATTAAAAATACATTTCAAAAATACTCTATTTCTATTTTTTTTAAATAACCTACTTTTATTTTGAAATAGTTCTAGTTTAACTAATACTTTTACATCGGAACTTTTAAGAAGTTTATGCATAATTTTTTTTTTATTATGGACTTCTATTAAATATTATGAGAAATTTTAAGAATATGACTCAGAAACACACTGTCTTACTAACTCCTAGAGCCCAGCTTCAAATCCACCTGTGACTTATAATTATTTATTACATTACTGTAGCTGTGAGTCAACCCTGTGGGTTTAGAAGCCCTCCTAAATCCACCCAGTCTTTAACTACTTTTTTTTTACTTTTATTACAAGGAAAAAGTTAGAAAAAAGAAAAGAAGAAAATTTAATGGTTCTCCTCTTCTGTAATGGCGGTCTTAAATTGCATCAGTTATTGATTTTTAGTGGTTTATAATCAATTTTACATATTGATGCAAATTACCTTATGGACGTAATAATCATAGGAAGTCTATAATCTACAGCAATAGATGTCATCTAGTTGGTCTATATTTGATGTAACCTTTCTCAATAAATAAAAAAAGTGTCAATAAACTTCTTTATATAATTTTTTTTTTAATACTATATCTATTTATAAATATTACAACCTGCCACAACGTTGTTGAGAAATAGGTTATAGTGATAACTGATCACATTCATACCAAAACAAATTAAAAATAACATAAAAGAAAATAAATAAAAGAAAAAATATTTATATACGAATTCATAAATGTGGATTATGTGTAGAATAAAATTAAAAATACATATACATATAGTATATAGATATACTATATCTATTTATAAATATTCCAACCTGCCACAACGTTGTTGAGAAATAGGTTATAGTGATAACTGATAACATTCATACCAAAATAAATTTAAAATAACATAAAAGAAAAAATATTACATAAAAATAAATAAAATCTCTCTATACATTTATAAAAAAAATAAATAAATAAACATATCTAGTGTAAACCAGCGGTTTTTTCTTTATTTTTTTTGTCATAAATTACTTAACTAAAGAAAAAGAAAAGATCGGTTATCGAGGGAAAACAGTTGTTAAAAAAAAATTAAGTTTAACATTTAAAAACAAAATAAGAAGATGGCCTCGAGATCTTCTCCTCTAGAAATGTTTTTGGAGTTCTATCAATGGGTAGATTCTCCTCAGGTTTGTATCATGCCATTTCATCACTAGCAGTAAAATTATTTGTATATATTTTTATACAGTTGTAAATAACAATAAATAATTTATTTATAAAAGTCAGTTTTTGTTCCTGAATAGTGGGTTATAAGATAATTATCACTATTAATTTTTAAATATATAACTATTTCCACGCTCAAGCACAGGAATAACCTTTATTATTATTATTATTATAATTATTCTATGGGCAACAGACCATGGAGGCCTAAGTCCTCGCGCGTAATCTTTATACTTTCATATAATTATTGCGTCTGAAAAGAAGATGGCCTCGAGACCTTATATTGTAAAAATGTTTTTAGAGTGCTACCGATGTATTTATGTACAGTTGTAAATATCAATAAATAATTTTTTTTTTTTAAATTATTTTTGATATGTTTGACCTCATAGGAATATACTGCTTTCCTAACCTATTTTAACCCGCCAAAAACTTGACATCGCTTGTATTTAACACATAATTATTATGTTTTAATTTTCTCACATTTTATCTTATTTCATACTATAGCTTTGATTTAAAAGTTATTCGAATTTATTTCTTATAGAGCGAATTCAATATTGCAGCATTACTGACCATACTAAATTTAGTTTACTATCCTTAGCGCCCCTATTGGCAAATATAACAAACCCAACTCAATATTGAAAATTCGTAGCAAAGCAGGCAGTGGCATGGCAAACCTAATTGAGACCAGTCCAAATAATATTGCATGAGTAGTTGTGCAGATAATGCCTCGCTCACTTATCCAATATTTACCCATCGCCGTTCGGTTTCAATGGTCTCGGGTTCGAATGTTCTACTTGCCCTGTGTGAACAGCGTTTTAGAGAGATATAGAGAAATCCTTAGTGGGCCTCGGGTTTCATATAATTGTATAGTAAGCTCTTTTTCAAACCGGAATACGGAAAAAACTCATAAGATTGTATTGGAAGAATATATTCGACCGAATGGATTAGATTGTAGGAAGATAGTCTGCATGATTTTACTGCGAGTTCCTATTATAATTATAAAGATGAATCGGTAGGTACTCTCTTTATCTGTCTCAACAACAATGCTTATTCTGGTACAAAAACAACAGATTAAACAATTATTATAAGCAAAAATTTAGGTTTTTAGCCAAATAAAAACACACCATAATTAATTAATTATATGGCGAGAGATTTCAGATGGGTTCTCCACTAAAACAAATGTAAAATAATGAAACATAAAATGAATTGTAAATAAAAAAAGAAATATCTTATTAATGTTAACACCTTTTTTTATAATTAATTTGTGTTTTATTGTAAATAGTATTAGTGTTTAATTTAATTAAATTTATTTTTATTTACTTTTTTAATTGGATTTAGGCATTTTAGAAGAAAAATGTGTATATATATTTGTGTAGTTATAATTAATTAATAGAAGCAGTTGCAATGGGTTGATAACCGTCGCTAAGATGTAGCCTAGCAACAGGAATTATCAAGGAATAAAAAATGTTTTGAGACTAAAATGGATTAAATTTTATTTATTTAAATAATAAAATTGTATGTTTTAAAAGGACAGATTATATATTACAATTCACCGTAATTTATAGCAATAAGCCATAAGTTAGTGAAGGTAAAATTTTACTATTGTAATAATAACCATGGAAATACGATAATATTTATTTTTTCCCCCTTAGCTAATTATCTAATTACATCAAAGCAATATAAGCGTATTTTTTATTTTCCGCTTGTTCTCGATACACTGCATCATACTGCCAAGCAGTGAGAAGTAGAACCAGCTCCTACCTCAGGAAAATTGCATTCAAAGTGCTGCGTTGTTTTTTTTTTTCAAAACCAACTCCATCCAAGCTCCATTTTAATTAATATTTCACCGACCCGGCTCACGTTTTATTGTTTTGATGCTAGTTTGTTTTAGATTTCCTTTTCATAGTTTCACTTTTTACAATAGGAAATATCCATATATATCCAGATTTGGAGATGATATTGAAGTTCGGGGTGAGGAAACAAAGGAAAATAGGAAAATTTCATTCGTTACCGGGATTGATACCAATACGAGTACCTCTTGATCCAACAACATTTTGAAATATCGAAAATCTTTAAAAGAAACATTTTGGACCCGATTGGAAAAACGTGAATTCTTTTGAGCATTATAAAAATGTAGTTGCTAGATGTCACTGCGAGTGTGATGAGGTCGTGAGAATTAAAGGTGCCTCAATAACAAAGAAAAAACGCGTTTATAAGAGTTCCTGATAATAATTATTCCTTCATCTTTTATGTTGTGGGTTTTTTAAAATTAATTTTACATTGTATTCAAATTCAATTTTATTTTTAATTTCCATTTTTCAATTAAAATTTTCTTGAACTGACCTAGATATTTTTCTATTTTTTATCGTATATTCACCTATTCTCTTGAAATTAACCCAGAAAAATACCGTTACCTTTTTTTTACCAATTAAAACTATATTTCTAATTTTTTTTCAGTATTATGATTCAGTGTACTGCATTGAAAATGGTGGTAATCACCTAGTTTCGTTTACAATATTCTCCATCAACGATGTAGATTTGTTTTAAAATATTAAATATTTAAAAACATTCCATAATAATCGCACCCCAAGAAACAAATTCATTGTAAAAATTTCTGCGCCCAAAAAAAAAAAGAATTACAGAGCAGCCAAAAAATGCCTGCCGTAAAAAAGTAGTGATGTAAAAAAGGCTGTCCCACAAGGAAAGAAACCTCAGGGATTTGCAACTTGATTTTATATAAAACACGTCCATCTGAGGGCCAAAACGACAAAACTTCTGTCTAAACCATAATCAAATTTAATAAAAAACTTACTTCATATAAAAAGTTTCACATATTTTAATACAAAATAACTGTTTAACTTCTATTAAAAATATGGTGTTTTAAACTAAGCCACAACCAGTGTAGAATTGTCAAGACAACGATTACTGACTCATAAAAAGTTTTTTTTAGATTTTTAATAATTTTTTTTTGTGTTTTACATCCCATAATGAAGTGAAATTGCCTCGAAATGTGTAAAATATTAAAAATTAAGAAAAAACGAATACTTATGCAACTTTTATCACAATTGATTATAAACCTAAATTTTTATTTTGTAAAATCTGTAATAATATATTTTTTTTGAGACATTGAATTGGTATAAATGATACACGAGGCACTGAAGGAGAACAAAATATATTTCTATGCAAATTTTGAAGTCAGTTGATTCAGCCGTTTAGGCTCTAGACCCGTAACTCCCGACAATAACGAGAAGCTGACTGGGAAAAATGGCATTTACGAAGTGTTGTACCTTTGACACTACTGTCCGATTGCAATGAGAATTTAGAGACTTCCTTGAATCGCATAAGAATAAGTCTGTAGGGTTGTCTGTTACTCAAGGAGTAGAGGCGAAGGTCTTTGCAACCGGGAAAGTGCAGCGGCGCTGATTCGAATCCGGCCTGGGGGTATCTATATTTTATTCAACCTCCTAATCAGTCAATATCTCATGATAAGGAGGTTAAGATGGGCGGGACAGAAGGTTCAAAGCATTCTATTAGGACGCCTCAGCAATGAATGCCACAGTAATTGGCAAGAGAGCACGTGGGAGGCCAAAAACCAGGTGGATGTTAAACAAAGATGTGACAGAGCTGTATGGAGGAAACTGGAAAGCAGTATACCAACGGGAGGGGGGAGTAACCGACTGCCCTCACGACTGCAGTGGTGCAGAGACACCAGTCTCACGAAATGAAAAATTGATCTTCCACCATAGTTTAGTGTTAGAATAGTGTAGTATCCTGTAGATTAACAAAAGATCTAGACATGGTTGATTACATCATGTTCTGATTTCAAGACTCAGGGACACTTTGTACCTCCACGTACCTTGAAGATAACTCCCCGAATGTCAGAAAAAAACGTATCGAGGCCGTTCGTAGATCAGATAGTTAGGCCTACATCTACCGTTCTGAGATCTTTAGGCGGCACCGGTTCGAATTCGGCCTGGAAGGATGACTTTCATTGGTGGTCCCACAAAATAAAGGACTTGACCCCCCACCATGGTTAGAATAGGTTGGTCACCTGTAGCTAACTAGGCAAAGATCACCTTCGCTGTGGATTGAGAGCATACAGCATATGTTTCAGGATAATCAGGCAGTAGAAATCCTTTAACTTGTTATGTTCGGAAAATATAGTCAAGCAGCGTTGCCGCGTTCTTACATACTTGATAAAGCATATCGAGACTTGATGTTTGAAAAACCTAGTAAAAATAAAGTGATATATAGCTTAGCAACTTAATAAATAATAATAATTGGTTATGAAATGAATTTAATGAAATCCATTATCGTTCACCACAGTATATCCTTTTCAATAATAGTTCTCTTCCTATTCTCGACTAAGCACAATAACTTGATTTTGGTGTTTTGTGACATAATAACACAGACTAATTTTATTATACATTTTTATTATAATTAATGCGATGCTCATAGAAGTTTTACCAAAATCTAATTCCGATAAAAATGGGTCCCTTTATCTTCGGAGGTAACTGGAGGGGTGATCTTCCAAAAATTGAGTGGTTGGCTGGGGGATTTCCCCCCAGGCTCCTTATTCACCTACTCTACTGCCTACAAATTACTATTTTTCCGGAATCCTCGCCTCTATCTCCCGACAAAAAATCCTAATCAAATAGCTTTCTTGAGAAGGCCCACCAGGGCCAGTTCAGGTTGAATTTAGTTTCCAATTGAGAAAATGATAAAAATATAACTAAGATTCTAGTTTTATAATAAAATAATATTAACTGTATAATAAAAGTATTAAAAAAAGTAGAATCACTCATTTTAAAAGTCGCGGCTTAGTACATTATTATTTTAGAAAAAACTTTTGTATGAGAACTATTAAACTTCGAGAGTTTAAAAATAAAGAATTTAGAAAAATATTAACTTTAATTTAAAAATTAAAAACTTTTCATTTTGTATATATATTTACTTGCTGGATTTTCATATGCGCATTATTTATTTATTTTATTTTACTCTTTCACGATTTGAATATTACTTCTCATGCAGCTTCCATTTTCTTACAATACTTACATTATAAATTTTCTTCCAGTATTATGTATGTCTTTCATTTGTTATTTTCTATTTTTTTGTATTTAGTTTTATTAATTATAGTTGTTATCTTGTTTATGGATCTTAGCTCTGATGAAGGCTTGATATTCTTGCAGAAACGTAGCCATTAATAAAACGTGTTTTTACTTATTTGTGTAACCCCCATTCCAAACCATCTTCTTTTCGTATACTACCCACGGTCGAAAAACTAACGCATAATTAAAAATTAACTTGGGTGCAATACAGTATATGTAATTTGAAAAATTACTTGCCTATAGGGTTCATTAATTTGTGTTGAAAAAAAATTGAAATTTAATCAGCAATTTCTTCATTATTTAACATTTTTCTAAGGATATCAAATTTTAT
>NW_027109499.1:117554-125862 GCF_000696795.3 Halyomorpha halys
TATATATCTTCAAGGCGGGAGTAGTAGCTCATTGGTAAGGACCTGTGCTACAAAATCCAGCTGTGATTGATAATTATCTTCAATTTCAATGGGGCCATGAGTCAGTTCTGTGGGTCAGAGAGCCCTCCAGGGTCCAGCCTGCCTTATTAAGTGGATACACTTAATTGGGTATAAATTGAGCGGTCGAGCGTGATCCTGACTAAATCACCTCCTTGCACGACTTTTGGTCTAGTAATAGTACTTCCCTACAAAGTACTGCACCCTAACCCTTTATAGGGTTTAGTGCTACAGATTTAGTATAAGTAGTTTTTCAAGAAAATAATACTTAATATTTCTTAATTCCTTTATTTCTTTGTTTTCTACTAAGTTTCGGACCAACTGTTTATTATTCAGTCCATCAACAAATTATTAGTACTGACCTTAGATTTCAATGTGAGGAGAAAATAAGCGGAAATAGCTCTTTTAGGGCTGATATTTCAGCAAATTTACTCTTCTTTAAATAATGCTCTCTTAGATTTTCTAAGAGTTGGTAGTTTTTAAGATATAGAGTTCCGAATGAAAAATTAATGTTTTTTTAAGGTTTTGAAACAGCCGCCATTTTTTATACCCCTACCTAAACTTGGCCGACTCATCAATTTTGACTATTAATTATACATAGCTTTCATTAGAGTAATCAAAAATTGGGGGGTGAAATAACTTACTTTTTTCTCCTCTTGGGCTCTTGTACGTGTTTAGGTTCCAATAGTCCGGGATTAGCCCTGTAAATCTTCCATAGTTGGCCCCTTTCTCTGTAGGTTGTGCAAGTACTAAATGATACTTTTTTACTTGTGTCAATAGATGGTGCTGACGTTTTAATTTCCTGGGTCTTTGACCCAATTAAAGTGACCCCCCTTTCACCCTATTTCACTCCTAAACTTCTAAACCTAAACCTTGAGGCCCTTGGACTGGACAGGTGGTTTTTAATAGACGGTTCAATATACATAAATAAAAATAAGTAAAACTTATTTTATTTGTGCCAATGTTTCAGCCTAAATTTCATGCCTTCATCTGGCCTGAAAACAAAAACCGAGATAATAAAAAAAATTTGGTTAAATCTTATTTATCTTAAAGGCGGTTAAATCTTATCAAACTTAAAGGTGGTTAATTCTTATCAACCTTAGAGTTTGATGTAATAAAAAATGTTCTCATTATTTATTTATAGGATGATGAAAGGGTTATCACCACATAGTCCCTGCTATTCTATTATTCCTCCAATTATATTTCACTAAATATATTACTGGATTATTTGTATAATGAATATTTTCGTAAATAAATTATTGCGATAAATTAGTACGAAACCTAATAATACAGCCCTTAATTAATCTAGCACATCAACTAGACCTTCCAATATCTCATGCACTACCAGAAGACGTTCAGCTGCGAGAATCCCACCAGAACAACACGTGATTCCTTTGATTTTTTTTTTTTTTTTTACGTTTTTGTTAAACAGGAATTTCTCTGAAATTAAGAAGAACGCCAAACCATTGTTGATACCCAAAAAAACATATTATGCAAGATTATGCCAAATTTTGCAGACTGACAGAAATTTCTCGGGTCAGATTCACATGTTTAGTATTAGAATGTCTTATTTATAAATAACGAAATTCATATTTTTATACGATAGTATTAATTAAGCATGTTTTTATGCATTGTATATTGAATACACTATTGTGGACTAGGAAAAAGGTTGGTTTCATTGAGACTTTTCTTGAACTAATTTACTATTTACTGCTTACTGAACAAGAAGAAGTACTTCTGGCTAGTTATATATAGTATCAAGGGAAAGTTTTGATCATTCATTATTGCCCTTTGGAATTCAGTATGCCATCCGAAGGAAGGAAGGACAACAAAGGACAATTGATGGCAAAAGGAAGGCCATAAAAGTTTTAAAATTTAAATCAGGGGGGGGGGTTGAAGTTCTGTAAGTGAAATCAGAGACTACTAGCCGGAGTTAGTGAAGAACAATCATAAAAGGAAGAGATAGAAACTCTGGTTTAGCGACTAAACTTGGAAGTAAACTTTGAAACAAAAATAACAGAATAAGGCAGGGTGGTGGAGGATAGGGAAGGACGGGGTAAATGTATTACAAGCTGAGTGGGGTTGAGATATTACGGTGTCTCAGATTGCTGCTCTGAGGAGAGGCGTCAGTGAAAAGTGAAACGGAAAAACAGTTTTTCTTTCCGGCCACCAAGTTAGCTCCGCCTTTCAACGTCTTCTGCGAATTTCTTCCTAAGCTTCCGGGCTTAGGGAACTTCTACTCCCAACTTGCACCTCCGGCTCCGAATCTCGTGTGTTCAACTCATTAAACGGGAGCTTAGCGATAGGTGAACAATTGGCAAGTTGTGGGTCTTACGATCTTCGTTTGCTCTGGATTATTAGTTAAGGGTTGCAAATAAACTTAAATTTTTGGAAAGTCACAATTTTTTGGCGTACCGTCCCTTCTTCTAATATATTTAATTAAGGTATTTAGAACATACTCGGCAGTGTATATAATTTCTTTTTTGTCGTTCAATTGAAAATTCTATACGCTGCCAAAATGAGTGTTGATAGTTGGCCGTACATTTATGTGCAGAAAAGATGGTCAGAGGTTGCAGTCGACAAATAAACAAAAAATGATTTATTGGTGCCGAAGTTTCAACCTGAATTTCAGGGCTTCATCAGGGCTAAAAAAACAAAAAGAGATAACACCCAGCATTCAGAGATTTTTTTTTATTTTTTTAAATATTTATTTATTGCTATTTACAACTGTACATTATAATACATTTAGTAAATCTGATCTAAGTTAAATTGGAGTGTTACAGGCGTGTAGAGAAACTACCCATTGGTAGCATTCTAATGACATTTTACATTAGCTGGTCTCGTGGCCATCTTCTTTTCAGGCGCCTCGGAGGATTGTCAGGAATGGAAGAGGATGCAAGATTAGAATCTAGGGGGTTTGAGTGGTTAGAGAGTTTATAATGGAAGGAATGATATCTGGTTCGGGCTAGATCGGTTACATAGGGAACATTAAGGTCTTTATGTATGATTTTATTTGTGACAAAGTAAGGAGCATTGAGGATTTTACGAAAGATTTTGGATTGTAAGGATAGCATACGAGAGGAATTCGAAGGTTTAGTGGAGCCCCAAAGCTCAACTCCATATGTCCAGATTTGCCTCATTACTGTCATGTAGATCAGTCTTTTGTAATGTGTTGGAAGTTTAGACCGTTTGTCTAGTAAGTGCTATAATAGTCGAAATCGACGTGCAGTTTCCTGTCTTTTCAGTCTGGTGTGAGAATTCCAGGTTAATTTTTATCCAAATGTAGTCCAAGGTAGGGGATCTGTTCGACAAGGGGTAAGAGTAACATCATTAAATGAAACTGTAGGGCAGTCAGTAGGTTTACGTCAGATACATTTAAAAATTAAAAGAAATAATAAACTAACAAATTTGGAAATATACATGACACTGAATTGAAAATAAAAAATAGTTGATTAATAATAATGGAATTATACAGTAGCAGATTGATAACAATGAAAGATGAAATATAATATCATATATGTATGAAGATATGTATAAGATAGGATATGTAAGTAGTGTCTACAAAATTGGAAAACAATTCGGATCAACATAATGATCAGCATATAAGAAAATGAAATATATAATACAATAGGCAAGAAAGTTATATAGATGAATAAAAATAAAATACTTTTTAGTTATATAGATGAGTACAAAAATTAGTTAAATTAACATTAGAGCGTATGGATTTAAAAAAAAAACATTATAAAATATAAGCTGCCGCGTTCAATAAGTAAAATTGACAGTAGAATAAAACTAATATAAAATTATAAATATCCAGTAACAGTTTTGCATTACTGTGAAATGTACTGTCTTTGGCAGGATTTTTCTGATCATGTCTTTTCTTGTCCTGAAATCCCCGCAACTCTCACTAAGACTGAAGCTGCAAATCTACAAGGCGATAATCGGCCCGACTCTGCACTACGGTGCACCCCTGCTGCGTCACCTCTACCAGACCACGCTTGAAAAGCTGCAGAGCTATCAGAATTCCGCCCTCCGGCGAATCGTCCGTGTAACAACTTTACAGAGGACCAGAAACACCACCATTCACCAGAAACTCCAGGTACCCTCTGTGCCGGAGTATATAGGCTGAAGGCACATCAAATTATTTGATGGGCTGAAGGTCTGTGCCAACCCGCTATTCAGAGAAATCGCCCCTCCAAGACCTGGGAGGTGGCAAAGCACAATCCCCTAGGTAAACGTCCTCGCTGAGGGAAGGACTTCGGGCTCTGCAGCTTGATGTCATACTACCACCGTCACCAGTCGGAATTGGCCCTCCCCATTTCTTGTAAGCCTCCCAGCTATTATGCCACCATATCATGGATATACATTACCGCTTTCAGCGGACCATGTTTTTTGCTCATCTTATAATGCCATGCGGCAAACGAAGATATCATGTAAATTTGTATATATATAATGGATTTTCTGATCATGTCTGTTCTTGTCCTTCCTTGTTCCTATGACCCTATAACTGGCGAAATTATCACTGCTTAGTTATTTAATTGCATTTGAGACACTTGAGGCCTTGTTTTGGTGTTATCCAACCATACGTAAAACGTAATGAGGGCAAACCGCAGAGTCTATTGTGATAAGTACAAGTCACACACATTTGATTGATTTTTTTGAAGTAGAACACCGAGAAAAATAAAAGTAATCAGAACAACAAAGAAAGATAAAATGGAAAAACCACCAAGTCAAAAAAGAATCACTGAATTTTATTAAGAAATAGAAAAAAAGATTACAATAGACGACAATAGAGAAAAAGGACAAGAAGAAACAAATAGTAATCGCAATAATAAACTTTTTTTTTAACTTCAATACATACCAGGCCTAACAAATAAAATAAAAGAAATAATGACAGAATATGACCATACAAATATCAGAACCGATCTATACAACAACAATAAATCACAGAATAAGCTGTCAAACATGAAAGACAAAGTTGATAAGATGGAAAAACCAAATGCAATAGATTGTAAAAATTGCGGAAAAGTATATATTGGTGAAACATCTAAAAAACTGGAAACTAGGATTAAGCAACATGTAACCAATTGTAAAAACTCTAAAAATATAAATTACACAGCTCTATCTAGCCTACCACAGTATAAAACTAAACCATGAATTCAATTTCGAAAACCCAAAAATAATAGATACAGCACAAAATACAAAAAGCAGAAGATTTCTAGAAGCTATACATATAACAAAAAACATACAAAACACAGTAAACTACAAAACTGACACTAAACACCTAAATACATATTATGCTGGCATCATAAATAGACTCAAATTATAAACGGGTTTAGGTAAAAAATCACTAAGTTAATGTTAAATACAAAGCAGGACTTGTAAAAAACAGGGAGGTAACCAAACAGCATACTGGAGATGAGATAAGGTCCAAAGAGGTAGTGAGAAATGTAGAGTGATGGATGTGCTAAAGAGAATTGAAGATACACAAATTGTGACATGATTTCTAAGAAGAAATTATGAGGTGAATATAATTGTGTGAACTATAATGAATAGAGATGGACATTGTTGTAATGATAGTTTTGTTATTGTTATAGGTTTAAGTTGCATGAATATGGGACAGTGGTCCCGAAACGTACCATGTGGTGATAATTTTAATAAAGAAATTTTCATGAAATTGGAAGTCATTAACCTCAAAAGAAATGTTTTTTAAGAATTGACTCACCAAACCTCCTATAGAGATAATCCAGATTGATTGATTTTGTGATTTCATTATTGAGTCCATGTTCATCATCTAAATATTGTACAGGTCACAATGGTTCAAAGAAATCAGTATTGAACCTATCAGTATTAATCAAGTGCCATGATATCTCGGAGACATTATCAATCACGTTCTGGCCTTCCACGTTTAATATATTTTTTTCTTTGTACATATACAGTACATATTTACAGCTTGTTTTTTTTTGTTGTAATATTGTTCTATAAATTAGTTACAAAAAGAAAAATAATAATTAAATATTTACACTGTACTTCTCATGCATACTTGTTCTGTTATTTATTATACTGTTTCGCATAAAATTCTTACAACTTTAAAATACTATAATTCTCATAAAATTGACCTTGAATTATTGTTACAATAACTATAACTCTGGAAAAACGGACGCCATCGTGATGTCGTTCCAAAAAGGAAAGAAGCCACTGCCTACCACATTCAAAGTGGATGAAGTCGACCAGCGAATCTCTAACTCCATCTCTACCTGGGCGTCACACTGGATAGGCACCTCACCATCTCCAGTCACGTTCGGGAGAGACTTAAGCTGGCCCACCAGAAGAGCTACAGGCTCTTCCATCTCCTGAAATCCCCGCAACTCTCACTAAGGCTGAAGCTGCAAATCTACAAGGCGATAATCCGCCCGACTCTGCTCTATGATGCGTCACCTCTACCGAACCACGCTTGAAAATCTGCAGAGCTATATGAATTCCGTCCTCCGGCGAATCGTCCGTGTAACAACTCTACAGAGGGCCAGAAACACCACCATTCACCAGAAACTCCAGCTACCCTCTGTGCCGGAGTATATAGGCCGAAGGCACATCAAATTATTTGATGGCCTGAAGGTCTGTGCCAACCCGCTATTCAGAGAAATCGCCCCTCCAACAAGACCTGGGAGGTGGCAAAGCACAGTCCCCTTGGTAGACGTCCTCGCCGAGGGAAGGACTTCGGGCTCTGCAGCTTGATGTCATCATACTACCACCATCACCAGCCGGAATGGGCCCTCCCCATTTCCTGTAAGCCTCCCAGATATCATGCCACCATATCATGGTTATACATTACCGCTTTCAGCGGACCATGTTTTTTTCTCATCTTATAATGCCATGCGGCAAACGATGATATCATGTAAATTTGTATATATATAATGTATTGTATTATATATTTGTATTCTGTAACCATATATAAAAATAAAGAGGTTTGAAAATAAAATGTTACAATAACTACTAGATATACATACTCCTATATGTATGTATTCTAGAACTTATTTCTTCAGGAGGTACAAAAAAAAAGTTTATAATAATGCTTATTAATATGATGCAATATTTTTTTTTCAATTAAGATATTTAACGAACAGATATATATTCACGAGTACATTCTAAAATTAATCAATTGGCTCAAAAACATTTTCCCTTACTAGCAACCCAAAAGGGTCATTCATACGCAACGAATCTATGAAATGTAAATGGACGACATCGAAGCAAAACATGGCTTAGTATCTAGAAGCGCATTAATCATGGAAACACATCTGACCACTAATCATCCTTTGCATCGCCCATGTAAAGCAGGCACTATTTTCCTCTACTATGTCATAATTACCTGACCACGTCAATAGCAAGGGGAAAGTTGATTTATTTTAATTACTAAAACTAAGTTGAATAGTAAAGATAAATAATATTTTATAGCTAACAAATTAATCCATGCATTACCCTAAAAAAATAAAGAGTTGAGAAAAACTTGAGAATTAACATTACAAGTGGCAATAATGACCTAAAACCCCTCCAAGAAAACTTTTCTGTTTTCACAATAATTGAAATTAGTACAAGAGCTGGGAAGAAAAAAAAAGCAGTTATCTCACCCCAATTTTTGATTAATTTAATGAAAACTATGTCTAATTACTAGTCAAAATTGATGAGTCTACCAAGTATAAGTAGGGGGCATAACAAATGGCGGCTGTTTCAAAACCTTAAAAAAATATTAATTTTTCATTCGGAGCTCTATATCTTAAAAACTGCAACACCACTAGAAAATCTAAGAGGACATTATTTAAAGGAGAGTAAATTTGCTGAAATATTAGCCCTAAAAGAGCTATTTACGTCCATTAGTTACAGACGTCTGTTAGCACTCAAATTAAAGCTAGTTAAATTTACAACAAAATAGTTAATTATGTTTATCTTTGCAGGAGTAGTAGTTTTTATGATATTTGACGAAATAAACACACAAAATGTTAATTTCTTGTTGTTCGTATAAAATGTTGGATTTGTGAAAAAATATATCTCTAGATCCATAAGACGCATATATGTCTACCCACACTCAAAATAAGGGAAATTTAACTTACTATAAAGTAGTTTATGACACTTATCTTCGTAGGGGTAGTAGTTTTTATGATATTCACATATGAATATAAATTTGGCAAATGAAAATTTGTCCGAACAACTATAAATCAATTTATTTTAGCAAATTTCATGTAAACTATTACTCCTA
>NW_027109499.1:125912-128516 GCF_000696795.3 Halyomorpha halys
GTAGTTTTTATGATATTCACATATGAATATAAATTTGGCAAATGAAAATTTGTCCGAACAACTATAAATCAATTTATTTTAGCAAATTTCATGTAAACTATTACTCCTAGGAAGTAACATCAGGAAATACTTTATAGCTCAAGGAAGGAAACATCAGAAAGTACTTTATAGCTCATTAAACTTGCTTTAATTTGAGTGCTAACAGACATATGCACGATATAGATTTTTCAAAATAAATTCACTAACTACTGATCTTTCAGTACATCCCATACAACATTTTTATGAAATGTTGCTTTTTAAAAAGCTATATCTCGAAAACTACTTAACGTAAATAACTCTATTAGAGCTCATATTTTAGCAAATTTTCTCTTCTTTAAATGACGTTCTCCTAGGTTTTCTTGTGATGTTCCTTTTTTCTGAGATATAGAGCCCCGAATGAAAAATTAGTTTATTTTGAAACAGCCGCCATTTTTTGTTCCACCTGCCTAGACTTTGCAGACTCATGAATTTTTACTAGTAATTATACATAGTTTTCATTAAAGTAATCAAAAATCGGGGTGAGATAGCTGCCTTTTTTCTTCTCGTGGGCTCTTGTAATAACTCCATCTATTTGGGCTTAGTTTCCTAACAAATAGACACATTTTTTTACAAATTTATGTCAATAAATTTATTACCTAATTTAAATTACGAATTTCTTTTAAAGCTACCTGATATATTTTATCTCATGTAATTGTGAACAGAAATGAAATGACTGTAATCAAAGATTTCAAAAAAACCGTTTGTTGGTAATATTTGGTTGAAGAATACTAGAAAGCGTGTTTTTGTTTATACTATCGTATTCCGCTTTCGCTCTATATGTATTTAGTGGTTATTATTTTTCAATCAATTTTTTTGTGTATAATAAGAAAACAAGATTTTCAATTATATTAAATTAATCGAAACATAAAAAAAAAGTCGATTAAAATAACAAAAAAGATTTTTCGATTCTAATTCGAAAATTCAGATTCCTTTTTAGTGTATTGTGAAACACTTTTCCGCTGATGTTCTTAGCTCAAAGAATAAATTCTAACCAAATCTAATGTTACAACAACTGTTGGGAAACTAAATTTCCACTTTTCCAACTCAAATTAATATCTTTTAGACTATATGCCTTTATAAGGGAGAAAAATGTTGTCTCAAATAAACAAAAACATCTCTAACGTTTTATTTTATATTTCCGGTTTTGATTTGTTTACGATGTTCCGATTTGAGTCGTTTTCGACCACCCTCCGTTTTATGTAAGATGGTAAAGTCGTTGCAATTTTCAAAAAATATAACTAAAACTTCGAGTAAACATTTTATTTTTATTACTATGGAAATTTGTATTCAATTGTTATTTGAAGTGCTAAAAACAATTATATCGTACTATATAAATTATTCTTGAGATGTAATATAGACTTTACGTTACTATAACTTACTATAGAATGTAGATGCAGCAATTATGTCTTTATCCATGGGATGATTCATAAATTTTCATTTAGCTGCTATATTATTCACATATAAAATATTAATGATATTGAAACTATGAATAATGATGATTTTTAATTGATTACATAAACCACTTTCTTAACCAGGAATGAATAAAAATGCTCAGTTTAATATTGGAATCGAAAATGTTAAGAGAAATAATAGCGTTATAAGGATTAAACCTGCATTTCTGCTTGGCGCCATACAAGAGCTCCCTTTAAAAAAAGCTACTTGACGGGAAAGGGCTTATTAACGTAACAGCTTTCTCGGGACTTGGTAAAATAGAGTGCTCTCCTTGTTTGTCCATGAGCCTAATTTAAACATCGACTAAAATGATATTCTAAGTCGAGTTTAAATGAGAAGAAATACATACTACATACAAGATGATATAAAAATATCGGCATAATATAAAATATCTACCATGGTGTAGGAGGGAAAAGTTGTTTGACTACGGCCAATAAACGATAAATCCAGACTGATAATATTTACTCCTCAACGAGATTCCTTTCTTCCAGTTTATTTCAGCAAGGACCAAATATCTCCGTCACAAAATTTATCTTGGATTTGGGTTACAGTCAAATACTGAAAGATCGAAAAAAAAAACGACTAAAATTACTTTTCTCTACTAAATAATTCAAAAATACTATCCAAATTATAGTCTCAAAACATTTATTTCATTTACACGTCCAACGTTTCGGCCAATTCGGCCATCTTCAGGGACAATCTTAATTTACTATGAGACATATCATTTAACCATTTTAAAAAAAACTCCATACAGGCTATTCTGCCCAGGTCAAAACATTAAATCTAATATGTCAAAAATACATTAAAAATCACAGTCAAATTATTTCTCTTTTACCACTCTTTATTTAGAGTGATTTGTTTACTGAATATTATACTTTATTTAGAGTGGTAAAAGAGAAATAATTTGACTGTGATTTTTAATGTATTTTTGACATATTAGATTTAATGTTTTGACCTGGGCAGAATAGCCTGTATGGAGTTTTTTTAAAATGGTTAAATGATATGTCTCATAGTAAATTAAGATTGTCCCTGAAGATGGCCGAATTGGCCGAAACGTTGGACGTGTAAATGAAA
>NW_027109499.1:129161-139955 GCF_000696795.3 Halyomorpha halys
TTAATTTTTCTTATTTTATCTTACTTTTTTACATTTTATACCCCTGTTATTTTACACTTATGTTTTTGTTTTCCTTTTGTAACTATGTGTTTGTATCTTTTTTAGCCCTGACGAAGCCCTGCAACGTGGGGCGAAACGTTGGCTCAATAAAATAGTATATTCTACTATTTGAGTTTTTTTGACCGCACCCGGACCATATTCCTTTCATAAATACAATCTCGTGACGATTTAGGATATATATGCTTCACTAATATACAATTCTTATAAAAATAATTATATAACTACAAAGTTTCATTCTAGAATATAAATAAATAACTATCCGTTAATAAAAAAATAGGTTACAACAAAACATCACTATAAATATACACCCACAAACGGATCAAACACTTATTATTAAACAAAAATAGAAGAAACTTAATACTTAAATTGTGTATATAATATTTGTTTATTTTATGTATATCATTGAAGGATTTCCTTTGCTTTTGTGTTATGATCTCTTGTGAGAGTGAAACATGTCGTACATCGACCAACCTACTCGCTATAATTGTCAGTTTGAAATGTCAGATAAGTAATGCTACCATGGAGGGCGGGAGTGGAGGATTTCAGGCCCTTTCTAAATATTCCTAGATTTAACTATCTTTAAGTCTTCACTTCCCGTTTTTAGCAAATATTTCAAAAGTGATATAGGACCATCCCTCCCCGGGGGTCTTAGTGGGGTGGATCCGGCGAGGAAGGATTGCCTTTTTTTGCGTTATGATCTCCTCTTGAGAGATTGTGACATTTCGTAAATCGACCAACAATTTTTAAAAATTGTATATTATAATAACAAGTATAAAAATAATAGTAATCTGCATGGTATATAAATAAAAGAATTGAACCAAAAAAAAATCGAGTAACACACTTGGTTTCTTTATTCCTACTTCCATCATCAATTAGTAGGATGTACCAAAGGACTAAAAAAAAAAAAAAAATCCGGTTACGTATTGGTATAAAGAATTTTAGAAGATGTTTGTGAGGCTGTGAATTTTAAATTTTAGATCCTTGAAAATGGCCCGATAAGTCAAAATTTTAAAACCAACGCACATCGAAGAAGTCTTATTGAAAGAATTTAAAGAATAAAAAAAAAAAAAAAAAAAACTAGCTCGGATACATTTATTTTTTGAGAACAGCAATAAAAGAAATAAAGATATAATAATTTAAAAGAGTTAAAATAAAATGATAAATATAAGTAAAATAAAGGCCCTTTTGGAGAAAAAAGAATTAGCAAAACGATTTATGAAACGAAAGAAACAAAAAGTTGGTGGGCCCACGTATGTACTGGCTCTTTAATGGATTCATATTTAAATTTTAATTAAATTAATTACCGTAATGGTATTAATAAATGCAGTGGACTGCATTATATTAATCAGTGTCAATAGTCAAGGTGAACAAAACTAAAAATGTCCACACTGGCACTTAATGTGGGCAGGGAGGGTCATGTGGATTGTAATGATCAAAATGTATTTGAACCCTTAACGCACAGTTATTTTTTAATTTTTAATTTTTTAATGTAAAACACAATTTAGAACATTGTCTTTAAAAAAAATAAAAATAATCAAAATTTTAATTTTAATTTTGGATATCAATCATTCTAGCTCCATATGAAAACATAGGTTAAAGCTATATATAGAGTATTATTACAAAGAATATAACATTGTTATTTATTTTATTATTATCACATGGTCATTTTCAATTCTCAATTATATTCGATTGTGAAAACATATAGCAGCATGAAATACAACGCCTCTCGAATTATCTCGAGTATACACAGCTTGCCCTGTTTAGCACGCTCGAATTAACTCGTGCGTTCAAGTTAAGAGGTTAAACCATAAGCCCAACTAATACGCAGACAGGGTTTGGCAATGCACTATAATAGTCTCAATCAACAATAAAAATGTACAAACACAATAACGTCCAACAATTACTCATAACGTAGGCTGTTAATGAATTATAATAGACGACTAATTAGTAACAATTGAAAAAGGCTACGCCTTCCAAACAACCCTTAGCAACCGTTACTTTCATACTAAATTATTATATTACAAATATAAAATACATATAATTAAACAAAAAATCTAAAGAAAATAACGAAATAAAAATTAATGTAATTAAATAAAATAACAATACTAAATAAATACTATTTACAAAATATTAAAAATTCAAACATGCAAGGTCATCGAAAAAAGAAGCTGATGAAATATCTCCTTTAGTGATCTATGGAAACCGAAGCAAGCCTATACAAACAGGTAATGCTGGGCACTGGTCTAGCTAGTAGCTATTATGACAGGGACGAGTAAACATTACGGTTTGTGATAGTTCCATAGCACTATCAACAGTATCGATAAACTTCACTTCGATAAGCCTATCGATAGTCATTAGACTATGGAAATGACAATGGTGGCATTGCTGACATCACACCTTTCCAAAAGTCTAATCTTTCTTTATTGTTCAGAGAACGAAAATTTATTTCATATATCATCTCATTTAACGTTATTTATTCGAAATTCTTTATTTAGTTTTATGGCTCCTAAAAAGAGTCAGTTTTTTTACATAAATAAGGTGATTCATCACACAATAATTTTTTTAAATTAATTTACGAAAACTACCTATTTTCGCCCCTCAGGTGTAGAAAAAAACTTTTTTTACTCAATTTAGGTTTTTTTGAACTCATTTTACATTTATTACTTGATTTTATAAAAGTTTTTTATTTTAACATTTTTAATGTTTGTTATATTAGTTCGATTTATTTATTTACTTTTTATACTTTCGCATTACTACTTCATGTAAATAGTTTATGTTTATTTCATTTATCTTTCGATTTATACTCATTTAGAAATTTTGTTATTATATGTATATTTAAATTATAATAGTGGTATGAATGTGATAATTTATCACTATTATTCATTGCCCAAGTTGTGACAGATTGTAATATTTATTAATACATAAGTACCTCAAAGTAAAATGTTTTAAAATGCTAGTTGTTTCTTATGACGTTGGTGTTTGATTCACCTGTTCCAACCAAATGCAGTTAGTTAGCACAACTTTTTTCTATAAATTATTCTCTTTCATAATTTCAAAAGTAATATAAAGTTATTAAATAAATAACAAAACCTGTTACACTAATATAAAATTTATAGAATACTAAAAATTATTTATAATCTTAAAATTCTTTCTTGAGACTGGCAATTTTTTACTAAATAATTCAAAACACTATCCAAATTATAGTCTCAAAACTATTATTTCTTTTACACGTCCAACGTTTCGGCCAATTCGGCCATCTTCAGGGACAATCTACTCAATTCACAATGAAACATATAATTTAACTATTCCAAAAACTTCATACAGGCTATTCTGCCCAGGTCAAAACATTTATATCTAATAAGTCAAATATCCATTAAAAACCACAGTCAAAATTATTTCTCTTTAAACACTATTAATACACTTTTATTAAAACCTTGTTGTTGAGGTTGTAATAAAAGTGTATTAATAGTCTTTAAAAAGAAATAATTTTGACTGTGGTTTTTAATGGATATTTGACTTATTAGATATAAATGTTTTGACCTGGGCCGAATAGCCTGTATGAAGTTTTTGGAATAGTTAAATTATATGTTTCATAGTGAATTGAGTAGATTGTCCCTGAAGATGGCCGAATTGGCCGAAACGTTGGACGTGTAAATGAAATAAAAGTTTTGAGACTATAATTTGGATAGTGTTTTGAATTATTTACTAAAAATTATGCTAAATGTAAAGGAAAATGTAAATAGAAGACAAAGGAGATGGTTAGATATTAACTTGATGAGCCGCCTGGAGATTATATATAGGGTCTATATTTAGACAACAATTGACCAGTAAGAGAATAGATTGAGTCAACTGGCTCTTTGTGATTATAAGGAGCTAATTTCGCGGGAGGGGGGCTACTGAAATTTGATTTGTGGCCCTTAGCCTGACCAAGAGCCGCCTTAGTCAACACTCGTTTATCACCCCCAGTCAAATTAATCTGGCCCCATCCTTCTTGGGCTGTTGGGCCTCTCTTCCTAGCATTTATCATGGATTAGCTCCCTCCCACCACTTACATCCGCATCACTTTTCTCAGTTTCCTCTTGGAAAGTGGAAAACCGATTGGGAATTTCCATCCTCTTCTAAGGTGAGCTTCAATTTATATTCCTACGAGGGTTATATTCCCAATTATTTAAGTTTGAAAGATTTATAAATTTCTAATCTTCGATGGTTTTATAATTAATTAGTGAAAATAAAAAGTGGCTGAATGCTAATTGCTCTTAATTTTTAATTATGAGTTCTACTAATTAAGGCAAAATGAATTATAAGCAAAATAAATATAAAGAAAAAAATACTCAATTTTTTTTTTTAAAGAGGTAGAAATGCGAAAACGTTAATTAAAATGATTAGAAATGTAAACTAACCAATTAAGTAATCAAAAAGGAAATTTATGATATTTTCCTTCTTTTTTTATAAGTGATTTATTTTGGTTACAAATTATGAAGATGGTCAGGGATGCGGTTACAAGAAAAAAAAGTAGTTAACAACTGTTATTTGGCGACGTTTCGGCCCACATTAAAGAGCTCAACAGTCACAGTTTCCAATTGACCTCAACTGAAGCTTTACAAAGTATGGCGGAACGTTGACAAATAAATAGTTGTTAATTTTTTTTTTCTTGTGGCTGCAACCCTGACCTTCTTCATAATTTGAATTAATACGGTCAATTACTTTTCTATACATTCTAGTAAGAGTTTTAAAATATGCCAAATTTTTTATTTGAAATTACACAAAAAGTAGCTCTTGAAGCAACATTAAAAAAATGGTTGTTTTTTGTTTTATTTTTTTATGTAGATTTAATTATTAATATCTTAATAGATTTATTTTTAATTATAAAAGACAATATTGTTCATATAAGTGTTGGTGTGTTTGATCGATTTACATGAACGAGAGGCAGTCCTTGATTATAAACATTGCTATAATAATACCATGAGCCTGGATTGTTTATACATCAGATTTCGACAACGGTCCCATATCACTGGATGCATCTCGCCATAGTACACTTACGCCAAAGAGACTCTGTATTTTTTTTACTTCAAGAATATCTCCGCTCTCCCAGCTGGACGAGGTCAGAGATATAAATTTGTATATACCAGTACATATTATATGCTCACAGCTCATGTATCAGTTTTTTATTCTTTTTTTTTCTTTTAAACACATTATAAATATTTTTTGTCATAATTTTCATCTAATACAAAGAGGTCATTTTATAATTATTTTTTTAGATTGTTTATTTTTTTATTTATATATGTTTAATATTGTTGATTCATTTATTAATTTTTGTCTGCATTATTTTCTTCAATTTGTTAATTTTTTTTGTTAACATTTCCGACCCAGAAATAATAATTTCCAGCGCTATATTTTACTAGGCAGCAGGAAAAACTTTCACTGTGGCTCTCAGTACAGGTAACAGTAATGATTAAATGACCATTTAAGGATATTGATTAAAAACCATTTAAGAAAAAAAAAGATAAAAAATTACAACAATAAATGCCAAGATAACCCAAGGGTTCCATGACGATACCATCAATGGCTATCAACATTCATCCCTTTAGTGACCCTTGTCATACCCAAATCTACTAATAGGTTCAGTGATAATTAACATCTTAGGGATCCGCTCGTTACTAAGTCCCGCAATCTTATACGCCCATCATATTCACCGCAATTCTATAACTTGAACTATATTTACCAATTGTACAAGAGCCCAAGAGGAGAAAAAAGGCAGTTATCTCACTCCAACTTTTGATTACTTTAATGAAAACTATGTATAATTACTAATCAAAATTGATGAGTCTGCCAAGTATAGGTAGGGGGAATAAAAAATGGCGGCTGTTTCAAAGCGATAAAAAAAACATTTCATTCGGAACCCTATATCTTAAAACGTAGGAGCAACACAAGAAAACCTAAGAGAACGTCATTTAAAGAAGAGTAAATTTGCTAAAATATGAGCCCGAATTATTTACTTTAAATAGTTTTCGAGATATAGCTTTTTAAAAAGCAACATTTCATAAAAATGTTGTATGGGACGAACTGAAAAATCAGTAGTTAGTGAATTTATTTTGAAAAATTTATATCTCAAAAACCATTTGACGTACAGATGTCAATTTGCACTAAAATTAAAGCTAGTTTAATGAGCTATAAAGTAGCTTATAATGTTTATCTTCGTAGGAGTAATTGTTTACATGCAATTTGTTAAAATAAATTGATTTATAGTTGTTCAGACAAATTTTCATTCGCCAAATTTATATTCATACGTGGATATCATAAAAACTACTACCCCTACGAAGATAAGTGTCATAAACTACTTTATAGTAAGTTAAATTTCCTTTATTTTGATTGTTGGCAGACATATGTACGTCTTATGGATCTAGAGATATATTTTTTCAAAAATCCAACATTTTATACGAACAACAAGAAATTAACATTTTGTGTGTTTATTTCGTCAAATATCATAAACACTACTACTTCTACAAAGATAAATATGATTAACTATTTTGTAGTAAATTTAACTAGCTTTAATTTTAGCGCTGGCAGACATCTGTACGTCCAATGGTTTCTGAAATGAAGTTTTTCATAAATCAAACTTATTGTCTGAACAACTATAAATCAATTTATTTCAGCAAATATCATGAAAACTACTATTCCTACGAAGGAAAAGGACATAAACTTCTGTATACTCCATTAAACTGGCTTTTATTTGAGTGCTAATAGACATCTGTACGTCACATAGTTCCAGAAATATAGAATTCTCAAAATAAGTTAACTAACTACTAATCTTTCAGTAGATTTTTAAGAAATTTTGCTTTTAAAAAAGCTATATCTCGAGAACTATTGGACGTAAACAGCTCTTTTAGGGCTAATATTTCAGCAAATTTGCTCTCTTTTAAATAATGTTCTCTTACATTTTCTAGTGTTGGTAATTTTTAAGATATAGAGCTCTGAATGAAAAATTAATGTTTTTTTAAGGTTTTGAATCAGCCGCTATTTTTTATTTCCCCTACCTATACTTGGCAGACTCGTCAATTTTGACTAGTAAATATACATAGTTTTCATTAAAGTAATCAAAAATTGGGGTGAGATAACTGCCTTTTTTTCTTCCCGCTCTTGTATTATAAGTGCAGTTCTCTCCTTTGGACACTGGGTAGCCTTCTAAAATCTTCGGTTAACTCATCCTCTTTCGGTTCGAATACTTTATATACTTATCAAAAAAAGAGTCGAAGCGTAATTTGTTTAATTTACTTGTTTTCTTCTTCAAATTTTATATTTACCAATTATAATGAAATATCTAATTTCCATTGTTTCCTCAAATCAGGCCATAATCAAGGATAATGTTTATTTTCGATTTTGTAGTTCTACATTAATCACTAAAATATTTCTGACTATTCTACCTTAGTCTAATGGAACATAGTTAACTGACCTTTATTTGTTATTTATTTTGTTACACATTGCTCATTTTGTTATAATACTTTTGAACTAGCTTATCTATACCATATATATTTTATAAAACCCCCTTAGCAATCAATATCTCATCAAGGAGGTTAAGATATGGGACATGTGGTTCGAAGCAATCCATCAGGACACCTCTACACAGCAATGAATGCTATAGCAGCAAGAGACCACGTGGGAGGCCAAAAACCAGGTGAGAAAGAACTGCATGCAGCAAACCTGAAAGCCCAATATAGTAAGGCGTGGAAAGGGCCGTTTGCAGCAGAGGGAGTTAAGCGGCTGCCTTCACCACTACAGCGGAGCTAGTTCGGGTCAGACTTTTATATCCGTGGTGGTCCCACGAGATGAAAACTCGACCCTCCATCACAAGCAGGAAGGGGTTATTAAAAAAAATAATATTGAAAGGAACGGGCTTGTTCGGGTGGCCAAAGATCTACAAGGTCTTTAGAGCCAAACAAAAAAAAATTGTATTACAAAATCGTTTGATATTATGTAATTTGTCGGTAGTCATAAATGTAATAACAGTAATTGGATTTGTATTTACATTTCTCATAAATAAACTTTCCTTTTCCTGCCTATACTTCAGTTGTTTCAAAATAATCGCCACTTCATACCCTAATGTATAACCCATGAGTATGAATCTCAGTAAATGTTTCAGTCTTTGTTGAATTTGCATTCATGAGAGGACCACTCGAGCCTTGGAAGCCTATTTGAGTGGGTCATTTTCATCCCACACATTCTCTGATTTTCATGTCCATGGAATTTTCTGTGTGCATGTTATTATTTTTTATCCCTTTTCTGAAATGGAAAAGTTCAATTAATAACTCATTCAGCTGCATCAAATTGATATAAATATATATAAAGAGCGGACAGTAAGAATGATTTTAGTCGCAAAATGTTTAAACTACGAAAGTTCACCTCCCAAATTGTATAAATTGTTTTTTTTTGGAGAAAAATTCTCCAGGAATATTTGAAATATCTTTTATTTACTATACATAATCCACTAAGGTCAGTTATTTTTATTACCTTAGTTACATAATTATTAATTAAAACATACTTTATATGAAATGCTGTACAAGAATAGCAATTAAATATCACATTACTGTTTGCTGCTTCTTTTGTCTACTGTGTGATTATGCTATTGGCTTGCCTTATCATCGAGCATGTCTAAAAATCTTAATTTTCCCTCATGTTCTAATTCCGTACTAAACTTTAATCTTCCATGTTGACTATTTAATACTTCAAGCAGTTTATTAACCTCATTTTTTTTCACTTACTTTACTTTTGCTGTTTTTTCCCTCAATGGGTTGCCTGGCTGTCAGATCGTCCCTCCATTTCTCTCTGTCCAGTCTTCCTCCTCAAGTTCCCTAACGGCCATGTCCTCCACGCAGTCCTTCCACCGGGTTCGGGGTCTTCCTCTCCTTCATCTTCCTGGTAGTTCCCATTGCAGAAGTCTCTTCACTAACAGTGCCCATACCATTGCTGCCTGCTCCTTCCAATCCTTGTGGAACTCCTTCGGTAACCCCTGCCCCTAATATCCTCATTCCTGACTCTATCTAGGCTCTATCCATCTCTGCCGCTTGTAGTTTGGGGTAGAGTCCTGGGTTGTGTCCATGTTTCTGCAGCGTAGTTAAGTGAGGGCTCAACAATACTTCTAAAAATTTTCATTTTGTTGTTCGTTGATATGACCGTATTCCAGAGGAATGGGTGCAACATTCCAGTCAACCTTCTTGCTAGTCCAGCTCTCCTTCTAACATCTGGTTCCGACTCACCGTTCTCATCTATTGTCCCCAGGTAACTGAAGGAGTATACCTTCTTACACACACTTCCATTACTCTAAAGGTCCTCGGGCTCTTTACAGTTTACTGGCAGGTATTTGGTCTTATCAAAATATATTTGTAGACCCCGTCTTTTTTTTATTCTAAACCCGTAAAATTTTTCATAATACAAAATATAAGTTAATATATTTGAATACGATTCCCACCATTACTCCTGATTTGGAAAGATATTTTTTTGTCGGATCATTTAAGACTAATCCTACTAATGATATTGATAACTTACCACCCAACGGAACCCAAAAAAGAGAATATTTAAATTAAATATTTCAATTATAATTGCTTAATTAAATTTTACATTTTTATAATTACGAAAAAATGTTCTACCAAAATTAGATTAAAATCATTCGTGGATCTCTAACTTTTTAATATATATTAAGTATTATATGAAAAAAATTAAAGAAAATTAACTTTAATAATGCACAAATAAATAAGTCGACATAATTAAGTATCAATAAATAATCAAAATTATCCAATGATTATTATTAGAAAAATCTTGTGCTGAGAACGTAAAAAAAAACTTTTCGCTTACCATTCTATTTTTTTAAATTGAAATTTATCCATGTACGTTTCAAACCAACAATTAAGTTACTATTCAGGATGAAAATAAGCTTAACCTTACTATATATTTCATACATGGTCTGATTGCAACAATGATAATGCACTAATAAATGAATCTACCTAATGAATTATCAATTAATAAATAATATTATTTAATGAATCTGAAACTGTATCAGTGGTAATGGAATAATATATAATTTTAATAAATTAGGTGCAGAAAATCCATACTAATTTTTAAAATAATTTAATTAACGAGGTATGTAATTCAGTTTTAATAATTATCTAGTTATGTATGTTTAGCGTGATTTAATTTAATGTGTCAAACAATAATCATTTATTTTAAAGTTAAAAATAAAAATTAATATTCATGAACATTCGAGCTAGTTCATAACAACTTTCAATTAATTATTATTTTGTTAATTTAATTGATAATCAGAAATAAATGTTTTAGTTAATTATTTCAATATTATAACAATGCTTTTATTATTCTTTTTCTGAAGCTATATAGTTTTACATTTACTACTTGTCCACTCTTGAAAGATGCGAATATATATGTAAAAAAATCCTAATGCATATTATAAAATTTATTAAGTTGTAAATGTTTTCATTATTACACCCATTGTGTATATCAGATGGGGTAGTTATCTCATGGCCACTTGTTAAAATTATCTCACCTCCGGTCAAAGCACTTCTAATATCACGATGTGGCTTTACAGACTGAATTCTCTCCTCCCTTTTTACCATTCCTTTCATGATAGATAATACCCAAAGTGAGCCATAGGAGAGCAATAGTAAACCATAATGACAATTTTTTACAAATATTTTTTTAAATATGTAAAAATTATTTAAATAGTTTGAA
>NW_027109499.1:140052-143017 GCF_000696795.3 Halyomorpha halys
TATATATTAAAATTTATAACTGTACATAATGATGCATCCAGTATATTTGATGTAAGATCATAATGACATGATACAGGCATGTAGAGAAACTACCTATTGGTAGCACTCTAATTATGTTTTACATTAATAGGTCTCGAGGCCATCTTCTTTTAGGCACCTAGGAAGATTGTTAAGAATGGAAGAAGAAGCAAGGTTAGAAACTAGTGGGTTTGAGTGGTTAGGGAGTTTAGAATGGAAGGAATATCTGGTCCAAAATAGATATGATTACACAGGAAACATTGAGGTCTTCACGAATGATTTAATTTGTTAAGAATTGAGGAGATTGAGGATTTTAGGAAGGATTTTGGATCGTAAGGATAGGATACAAGAGAAATTCGAAGGTTTAGTGGAGCCCCAAAGCTCAACTCCGTAAGCCCAGATATTGTAGCCATGTAGTCTTTTGAAATGGATTGGAAGTTCAGAATTTTTGTCTAGTAAGTGCTGTAATAATCTGAATCAACGAGTAGTTTCCTGTATTTTCAGCCTTGTGTGAGAATTCTAAGTAGTCGTAAAAGCATCATTGTTAAAGTATACTGAAGGGCAGTCGAAAGTTTTACAAGAGTAAAAGTAATTTAATGAAATTTAAATTTATCCCCCAATTTGGCCACTATTCTTGGAGGAATAATAATTTCAAGAATAAAAAACGAAAACCTCCAACTTCAAGCTAAATCGTTTTAAGGAAAATACGTTTGCCCGTGCGTAAATTGAGAATATAAATAGCCAAAATTAATATCAATCCCATTTCACATTAATTGCTTTTTTTAATTCACTTTTCTCTCATATTGTGCCGAATCGGACTAGTAGTTTTTGAAATATAAGTGTATACAGTAAGGAGTTAAGCGAAATTAGTAGACAGTATCTACCAAAATTTATATTTGACCATCTTAACAACTACAACTTCCCTTAAAATTTGACTCTTATTGTGTAATCCGTTTTCACAATAAACTAAGTCTCAAAAACAATTTGGGATAGTGTTGACATTTTTAGGAGCTTAAAAATATGGTGCGGTGCATGAATCTCACATATATCACTTAGCACCCTACAAACGTACAAAAATATTATTTAGATTGGTGGGATGTGACAGTAACTTTTTCGTTAAAATAGACATACTGGAAGTGCCACTTTTTAGAATCGATTTTCTCATATTTCGATATCGATTTTGATTTAACAATTTATTTCAATGTAGAATTGAATTGAACTCAGTATCAGTTAGGTCTTATAATAATGGAAATAGTCTGATAGGACTTATATGACGATTAAAAAAAATCTTCTTATAAAGTACCTTTAATTATGTTTATTTGAAAAAAAAAATACCAGTTCTCAATGTTAGAAATAATAAATAGTGGATAAATACAGAATATTAAATGATTTTACGAATAAATAAAGCAAAACAGATATACGTCTTTTCATTCCAAACTCCTTACCCATCCTAACCCATTAGTTCTTAATCTCTCATCCTTAACAATCCCTAATCCTGAACTAATGGGATAGAATGGGTAAGGAGCTTGGAATGAAAAGACGTATGTATGTTTTGCTTTATTTATTCGTAAAATTGATTCGATTTCTCCAGTATAACATTATTCTCATTAGAACATTAAACAAGTTATACCCAGTTAGACATACTAATTTCATTTTAAAATTATTCAACTTCCCTTTTTCAATTTTACAAGTTCGATGTGGTTTTCATATTTCAATTTACTTCAGAAAAATGAAAAAATGTGCATTAAATAAATATCTATGTTTCAGATCCCAGACATTTTTTCTCTCGCTTAAAATAATGTTCTCAATTAAGCATTTAATATCTACTCTCAAGTTTTTAACCTCAGATTGTTAAACATATATTTACAATAAAGGAGGTAGGAAAAAAAATACCCTCAGAATTTGCTTTGTAAATTAATAATTTAACAGGTAATGCAATACTAAATGGTCCACCATTAATTATGTAAGTGTTTTTCATTGCCAACATATAGTAAAACTAATTAATGTTCTTTTGTTTTACTACTTTTTATGTAGTAATTGATATTTAAAAAGTTTTATTTTTATAACAAATTAATTAATTATGCATATAACTCAGATCCCGCTGAATTGGATTTGTTTTTTCTTCAGGTCAATATTGCAAAGAGAAGCATAGGTTAATCTTGGGTTCCATAATGATAAACCATGTTGTATTCAAACATTCGGAATCTGTGCAGATCCATGGATTACGACCAGCCTACGAAAGCAGGTCCGTTGGAACCAATGTGTCCTTTTTTGACTCGTGACCTAGTATGGTATGATACACTACTACATTTTATACAAAGAGAGATCATGCTTCCAGATTATGGTAAAAGGTTCCCGTCGGCGTGGGTATTGGTGTCAGTTGCCAGATGAACCTCGCTTACTCGTGGGTAGTTCAAACGTTGCTTTTAATTAATTTAAAACTGGTGAACATCATGATAAAATCCACAAACACTCGATAAACAGCGATAATCAATGTGTATCAAACAGTTGGATAACATCAGCATATAATTAAAATTGATATACACAAAAAGGAAAATATAACTATGAATTTTAAAAAAATAGTTACTTAATGATTTTATAACTTTAAAAATGAGGATTGCCTTTTCTTCGTGCTATGATTTCCTCTTGGTAAAGTTTTAGGATTACTTTAATTTTTTTAGACCCTTTAGAACAACCTTCTCGAAAAACGAAATTAAAAGGATTTTCGAAGGAACTTTGTATACTTACATAAAATATTATAGTTCTACAGGAAAATGGTCAATCAAAATAAAAATTAACTTTAAATATAATTAGATTTATTTTTTATTATTATAGTTGTTTGAGAGTGGTTTAGTTTCTTTTTAAACAATTTTGATCTCTTTTCTCTCAACTTTATTCTTTTTAACATCCGACGTTTCGACCTCTCAGGTCATTCTCAAGGATTCCT
>NW_027109499.1:147473-149365 GCF_000696795.3 Halyomorpha halys
GTTGAGAGAAAAGAGATCAAAATTGTTTAAAAAGAATTTAAATATAATGTTTTCAATTTCTTGAGACTGGTATTTATTTATTAAATAGATCAAATGCTATCCTTTTTTAGTCTCAACAGTCTTTTTTACATCAATAGTCCAACGTTTCGGCCAATTCGACCGTCCTCAGGGATCTAAACATTTAACGGCTCATTATACATTCATTTTTAACAATTATAACAACATTATTACTAATAACATAACATACCTTCAAATATAAATTCTCACATCACATCAAAATTTTTTTATTTTATTTATTTATTGATATTTATAACTGTATAAAAAAATACAACCAATAAATTTGATCATAATGACATAATGATATGATACAGGATGTAGAGAAACTACCCAGTAGTAGAACTCTAAAAACAGTTTACAATATAAGGTCACGAGGCCATCTTCTTTTCAGGTGCCTCGGAGGATTGCCAGGAATGGAAGAGGAAGCAAGGTTAGAAACGAGTGGGTTTGGGTGGTTAGGGAGTTTATTATGGAAGGAATAATATCGGGTTCGGGCTAGATCGGTTACATAAGGAACATTTAGGTCTTTATGGATGGTTTTATTAGTAACAAAATAAGGAGCATCACATCAAAATTTAAAAATGTTTTGCAGACTATTCTGCCCAGGTCATTAGTCAGACCGGATTGACCGAAACGTGACGTGGACTATTGATATAATAAAGAGTGTTGAGACCAAAAAAGAATCCAATTTGATTTATTTAATAAAAATTATCATTTAGCTGGTGAGGTAGATTAGTGGAGTAGAGTGTGGTGGCGTCAAATCAGACCCCAAAATGTTTATTTATTTAAGGTATTCATTCAAGGTTATTTAAAAAATTAACCTAATATTAAAATTAATAAAGTAAATGAAAGCCCTTAAACTTGCAATATATAATATTTTAACTAACAATTCTTGATTGTATAATAATTTTATATACCAAAAGATTATAATTAAATAATAATTAATGAATAAAATTGATGAACAAATATTTCCCTACAATTTAATATTTTATAACTCTATATAAATAATTAATCAGGCTAATAATTATTATGTAAATTTAACTATAAAAAGTTAAATAGATTATAGGAGGAACTAACATCATGGCACATATTTTAGCTAATCTTAAACATTTTAATGGCTTTATTTATTAAACACAACGGTTTCTATAAAATAAATCGTATAATAAAATTTAATATAAAATTAAATATATAAACTTAATTATCAATTAATAAAAAAGTAAGTAAAGTCAAGTTTTACGTCTTAGATTAGTGTAAATTTATTTATAGGTAAAAATATTATTTATAATTACAATAACTAATGATGTAAAGTAACTAATTATTCGCCTAGATAGAATAAGATTATTATAAAAATTAATAAGTAAGTAGTAATCCGTAATAAGTAAATTAGTAATCTGACCGTCAAAGAGATTTTTTAAGAATGTTATCACTACAAATTAACTCTGACCCAGTTAGGGATATCAACAAATGTTCCAATGACAAACGACGAATCCGTAATAGAAAGAGTCATTAATTAAATTTATCCATCAGACTAACTTAATAATCAGCCATTAATTATTATAATTATCTATTTATCTTGCCTTATTTTTTAAATTAGAATAGTTACTTATCTGCTTTTCATCATCCTTTCCACTATCGTTACAATTATTAAACAAATTATAATCAAATATTATTTCATATCTCACGGAAATGAGTCCCACTGGTGCGCATCAGTACACCATACCAAAGCTATGACTATGGAACAACTAGGCCTTACCAAAATCAACAACCAACGGGCGTTGATAACAAGGCTTTCAAAACTAATAAATACGAGTAAAGCTTATTTATTTATTTAAATA
>NW_027109499.1:149415-159607 GCF_000696795.3 Halyomorpha halys
TCGCTCATTAATTGCAAATGATTAATTATATAAATATAATATTTAAATAAACAAATAAAACATGTGATTACAGAAACTCACGTTCGCCCTACCTGCATGTCATGCCGCATGGTATCACAACGCGCCTGGATTATATTAAGATTATAAATACTCAACTTGCACATCTATAATTGTGGTAAGCGGAAAATTCAAATTATAAATCTAAAATTTATTTCCTTTATTTATAAAATTGATAGTTTTTTCAATAAATAGGAGTTATAAATCTCTATTTTCAGTAACAATTCATGTTTTCCAGAAAGCTTGTCCCATAGATATTTTTTAATAAGAATTTATCGAAATGGGAAATACTGATTTTTGATCAAATACTTAACTGTAGTTAAGGTATAGAAGGGGGACCTGATTGCTGAGCGGGCTGGGGCGAGGGTCCCAGAACGCTTGGTTCAGAAGGTTGTGGGTTCGATTCCAGGTCGCTGGTCAATATTTATTTCGCAGAGGCCCCGAGAAATGAACCTCGACATTCGAACTCTGGGGCTGTATAGGTCCTCAATGGAGGACTTAAGCAAAAAAAAAAAAAAAAGTACAGAAATATGCAGAAAGCAAAATAGAGTTATTGAAAAATGAAAACTAGTTAAACCTGATTTTTTGTTTCTACTATATATTATAATAATTTATCAATTATAAAATTGAATATTTGTTGGTGTATATAATTCTTTCTCCATTCTTTAAAGCATTGTAAATTATAAAGTAAATAAATCTGTACCGATACAACTCGTGAAGAGTCAATGGTTCAGTACTAACTAAGGAAGTACAGTGTTTTAAACAACGGTTATACAAGGAGGGGATTTGTGCAGCCCTCAACATCCAGGTTTTTCCGCAGTTAAGTGTACCCACCCTAGACTATAGTAGTGAACGTCTATAGTAATAGAATACATTTTTCTCTGCCATAGCCGGAATCGAACCCGAGTCCTCCTTATGAACTTTCAATTATTTAGCTCAAATTATAAAAATATTAAATAAAGAGTTTGTTGTTAATTAATACTTTGTAAAAACCTTTGGTACGGAAATTATTTAAATTGAGTCAAAATTTACTGATAGTTCCTTGTGTCAGTAGATGGCCCCCCTTGGCACTTTACCTAATTATAGTCCCCCTCCCCATCTTATAACCCCAAAAATAATAAAAACTCCCTGTGGACTGAGCCCATAAAATTTCCGGTGGTACTGTTTTAACTCATGAAAATTAAATTAATTTTATCTTTCTAATTTATTTATATGTTCGAAACATATTTTTCAGATTTTTTTAAAAAATATTTGTATGAAATTTTTCTTTTAAATCGCATGGTAGTTAATTTTATTCAAGTTTCTCATTAATTTCTTTATATTAAAGCAGTATTTTTTTAATATTTTAGAGATTAAGTTAATTAGATTAAGTAATATTACTTATTGAGGAATGGTATTCTTTTAAACTTATTGCCTTTTAATACTTTTATTATTACTGTTTGTATAAACAAAAATTTTTATTATTAACACAAACAACAATTGATTCACTTTTACTCTCAACTATTTATTTCAAAACATCTACAACTTTTCGGCCCTCAGGCCATTCCTAAGGAGAGAAAACCTATAAAATTTGTTTTTCTACTATTATTACATAATATCCTCACACAATACTAATGTTTTTGAATATACCTTAATCATTGATGTCATATAACTTTCAAAAAGTTTCATTTGCAGGATAATTGCCCATTTCATATCTTTGAAACAAAATAAATATTAAAATAATATCATAAACAGTTTCAAATTGATTATTCACTCACAAATTATATAATTTAAATTCATAACTTTTTCACAAAAAATATTGTCTATCTTTGACCTTATTAGAAACGTCGAAAATATTTTGAAGTAAATAATTGAGAATAAAATTGGATAAATTGTTGTTTGGGTTAATAATAAAATAAACCACTCTCAAAAAATCAGTACAATAAATCATTAATCAAATATTTTTATTTTAAGAAATTTAATTATAGATTATATTTTTTATTAATAGAAGGTCTCCTTTGAAATTGCCTAAAAAATACTTTGCAAGTTAATTTATTTTTATTTATAGGGAAGTAGATCTCTTAATAGGATCGTTTTGAGTCGTCCTGTTCACAATCACAAAAATTAGTTGTTATTTGAATAAATGGAGAGTAGAATAAGGTTTAAAATAAATGAAGAATGGTGATAAAGGGAGAAAAACCTCTATTCGTAATTTAATAATAAGACACATGGTTATATGGGGGTTTGCCAAAAAGTTTTAGAATATAGTTTAGTATTTATTTTTGATTGTAGATTGTAGATTGTAATGGGGTTACATGTAATAATAAATGGTATTAAATATGATAATAGATGCTGTTGTTGGTTACACGGTGAGCTATTGGGATCTTGAAAGTGCATATTCTTGTTATCTTCCCTCTTTCATCCCACCTCCATCCCTTGGCCAGAATGGGGTGTAGCTTATTCATTCATAGTAAAATGTTTACCTCAGCCAGAATTTCTACTCAAAGGTGGGGGGCACCTTTCTCAAACAGATACCATTAGCTGTAACCATATTTCTTCCGCCATATTTGTGTTGTTGTTATAGCCGATATAAAGACAGTATATTGAAAGAGTTGTTATTTGCACATATTGGTACCACCAAGTTTCGATTATTAGTTAAATATATTTATTTCAAATTTTTTTTTTTCAACCTTCACTTTATTAAAGTCGTCTGTGTATATAGGTCATATAAATATGTATCAGCTTACGTAATAAATACGATATTATCTGCCACTTCTCATTACGAAGGCATGATTTATCAGGGGGGAAGGAAAGATAGGGTGTAGGGGAACTTCGAAAAGTCATAAATTAAGGGGGGAGAAAAGGAGTATATATCGAGAACTCCATATAGCTTTGAATACTGTCCGCCAGAGAGATGTATGTGTATCTGATAAATAGTATGAGGAGGGGCTAACGAGTTCCGGGCAAGTTAACGAACCCTTTGTAACGGCCTGTTTGCAATCATCACCCCACTGTTTGAACAGACTGTTACAGGAATTTTGCTCCGGTCGGAGGTCCTTCTTTGAACCGCGGTTACAATTTTACATTGCCGGTTATTGCTCATGACACAGGTGCGAGAACCAAATTAGGACTTTAGGAACGTTTGATGATCAGCCATTCTTTTATAGTTGTAGCTGTACAAGTGTACTCGTATATTATAGAATAAAATGGCTTAACGAACCCTCCAGTCGGAAGCAACACCTACAAAGAAACCATTCTTGCTTTTTTCATCATAACTCAGTCTATTACCTATTCAATCCAGTGTTATTCGAATAATCTATCATAAATATTTTTGTATTAATCACAATATATTTTTTAGCCTTATATCTCGTGGCGTTGCAAACTATGTTAAATATGATTTGGCCAAAAAAAATATATAAATAAATACACAATTCATTACTTCTACTGAATAAAAAAAAAGGATAGATATGATATTTGAAGGATCATGGGTGAGAATTAAAAACATAAACATATTATGAATACTTGAAACAATGCGAAAACGTTCCGTGTAAATTATTACAGTTTATGCGGTAACGAAATTGATTTCAAAATAATTTCAAGAAAAATTAAAATTCCGTAAAAATTTATTGGAAAGTCATCTTATCCTTCAATTCGGATTAGGATTGGAGAAACAATACTGACATACCTCACAACTAGTCAATAATGACATATCGCCTAGAGGTCAATATTGCTAAGACTCCCTAACGGCAGTCCACACCTTCCAACAATGTCTGTACTACAGCTGTAATAATAATAATAATAATAATAATAATAATAATAATAATAATGTGAACCATTAACGATCCATGAAGGGTAATTTTTTCAGTACATTTTAATGTAGAACCGTTGACCGTACAAAAGGAGATTTTTTCAAGAACAAACTCAAGAATCAGAATTTACTTCAATTAAGGGTACCCACTTTATGAAGCTGGGTGGACCCCAGGAGGGCTCCTAGACCCACAGGGTTGACTCACGGCTACAGTGTAACAGAAAATAATTATCTGCCCAACAGGATTCGAAATCGGGTCCTTGAAGATAGTTGCATAGTACCTAAGTTTATACAGATGTAAATTAACTTAAATAGGAATAACAAGAGACCAATTATTGGAAAGCTAAATATTTTAGAAAAAGTTATTTTTTATTACGAAATAACAAAAAATGCATAAAATAAGTAGTACTTTTTAACTAGATTCTAACTAGCGGGCGCATGCGCAGTACGATTTCTGTTTCGCCACTGCATACATGTTTCTTGTTTAGTTATTAAATAGTTTTTAATTTAACGTATATATGAGCCTTTCATTTGATAGAATGCTTAACTTTATAAAATCATTCTTAGTGTTTTCAATAGTGATATTATAACAATTTAGTGGGGAATAAATGATAGTGAACAGAATGTAAATGTTAGTAAGCTGTTATATTTTTGAATTTATGCCATATTTTCTATTTTTCTTATTCTTAGTTGATTTCATTTTCTTTTTAATAATTTTAACAGGCACTATTACTTTATGGATCGGACGCTAATGACTTAAATGTCCTGAGCTTCTTTTTTACCCCTTATCTAGCCATTTCTGACATACCGAATAGGGGGGAGGGTTATCCTACTAGCATCAAAAGTAGTCCAACCATTGTGGAAGGAGAGCGTTTTCATTCCGTGGGACAATCACAAAATAAAAGTCAACCCGCTTAGGCCGGAATCAGCACCTTAGAAGGTAAGAGGTTGGTTTCGTTGGAACAAAACTCCCTCAGTAACAACAAAACTGCCGACCTTAAATTATATGCCACCAACTTCTTTATATTTAACCAAAATTTGAAAATTACCCCCTCCCCCCCTCATAATTCTATGTCTACCGCGTGGACTCAAAATCATTTAACCCTAGGAATCATCCACCAGCACATGCATGGTAACAGATGTCTCAGTGAAAGTAGGACACAGGTTATTTATATATCAAAAAGTAATATATGTAGAATAATAAAAAATAACGTTATATATATATGTCATTTTTATATACCTTATAACATCTCACAGCTCCATACTAGTTTATAATTTATTCAATCTTGTATATAATTCTCTAATGAAGAGAAGCAATGTTAATTATCTTTCTGACTTGCGGATCATAACTTTGCTCATTTCTACTGTAGAAATGCTGTTTAAGGATTGGAAGATGTTTGTTTGGATTGTAAAAAAAAATAATAAATGAAAGTTGTTGTATTGTACACAATATAATATTCTTAAATATAACTTACCTGAAATCAGCAAGCCACATATCAATGTGCTTAAAAGAGTAGACAGTTTCGACTCACCTGAAAAGTTAAAATATTTATTTAAAAAAATCTTTATCACTGAAATCTCAAATAAAAAAAAAATAATTCAAGGATATATTAAAAGAAAGTTGTAGAAATATTCATAAATTTTTAACCATTGATAAATGAGTTTGAGGAAATCGGTTCTTTGATCTCTTTTTCTGTAAAGGAAACTAAGCAGTAAAGGAAAAAAAAATTCATTTCGAATAAAAAATAAATTTTAAATGTAAGTAGGAGTTTAAAAAATTACAAGAGTTTAAAGGTGTTTGGCCTTCTTAGGATTATACCACTTTCAGCGATCTCATTCAGGGAATAAAGAAAATTAATTCCCGTTTTTTTTCAACATCTTTAATATAATAAAATATATAAATACTAATTCTTAATCTTATTTTTCTTTTATTTCATGTACTATATATGTATGAAGTGCTCATTCTATTTTAGTGAAGGGAACGAAAAATTAATTTTTCTTTATAAAGACATAATAATTATTTAACGTTTTAATATATTATACATTCATAAACATATAATATAGTAATATATTATTAGGTCGAGCTATAAGTAACTTCCGATGAAGCTAAGTAAAATCTATTTTTCGTATCTACCCGATGACCAATAAATGAGTAATCAACATTACAACAATTTCTTGGTTGCACTATATAGACGAGGTTTCATTTAGTCTTTTGTTCACTGGTTTTTGTGTAAAACACGTTACGTTAGACAGTTACTTTTTTTTACCTCTGAAATCCAGTCTGGAGGATTTTTATATGGAAAAACATGCGATTCTGTAGAACAAATCAGGCAGACTGTCTAAAACTTCTTCCACTCCAAACCAACTATAACAAAGAAGGAATTGATAACCTGCTAGGAAGATAGGAGAATGTTACAGATAATAACGGTGAATCCATAATAAATTAATATAACTGTCTTATCTAATGAGATCAAAATAAATGTCAGACAAAAAAACGGAAGTTACTTATGACTCGACCGTAATATATTGGTCCAGAAAGAAGGGAGGGTCAAAAATAAAAAAAACACAATAAAGTAGGGACCTGATCCTTTATCGAGTTGGAGGATACACCTTAGATTTATTTTATTATTAAATTAATTAAACTGAAGACAAGAGAAACTGCACAGAAAATTAAATGAATCCATTTTTGTTGCAAGGAAGTAGGATAACGTTGGAAGCCACATTGCTTACGAGACATTCCCTCACATAGTATGTAATATATTTGTCCTGAAATATCCAAGCTTTTTCTCTTCATATTACATAATAACTTATTTTTAACTTCAGATATATAAAAGAAAACCCATATTTACCAACTCATTGAGAAGTTCAAAGAAAGAAAGCAGGAACATATGGCTTTTGTAGCCCTGGAACAGAGTTATGATATTGTACCTTGAGGGAAGTAGGAGAAGCATGAATTAGTGGTTTATTGATAAAGGGTGAGAGGTACTTATGCAGCAATTTCATGTAAATTCTTACTGGAATAAGAGAATCCTATAAGAACGAAATATGAGTTTCAGATAGAGAAAAACGTTTGTAACGTTTTGTTTTGTATCTCCGGTTCTAATTTGTTTAATTATATCTAGTTCGTGCATTTTAGTACAGCTCATAGAGCCATGAGACCAAAGACATTCTTTTTGACCAAAAGAATTGGATTTTCACGATATTCAACACGAACTCTGATTGTTCAGTCATTCTGAATTGGTTTAATATAGTTCTAATATTGAAGCACAATGAGGGTTATTACATTAATAAAATATTACATTATTAAACTATTCATATTTTATGTATTATACATATGACAATATCAGAAATAATCAAATCGTCTAAAAGAATAAATAAATAATCACCTAAATCGGATAAGTATTAATGAATATACATCGAAGTTAGCCATAACATCTCTGCATTTTATTCAATTCCCATGTTAATAGAACCGTTGGAAAGCTGAATGGCTTCTCTTTTAACCACTTTAACAAATTTAATTTATTTTTTTATTTATTGATATTTACAACTGTATAAAAAATACAACAAGTAAATTTGATCATAATGACATAATGATATGATACAGCATGTAGAGAAACTACCCAGTAGTAGAACTCTAAAAACAGTTTACAATATAAGGTTACGAGGCCATCTTCTTTTCAGGCACCTCGGAGGATTGAGGATGCAAGGTTAGAAAGCAGTGGGTTTGGGTGGTTAGGGAGTTTATTGTGGAAGGAATAATATCGGGTTCGGGCTAGATCGGTTATATAGAGAACATTTAGGTCTTTATGGCTGGTTTTATTAGTAACAAAATAACGAGCATTGAGGATTTTACGAAGGATTTTGGATTGTAAACATTGGATACGAGAGGAATTCGAAGGTTTAGTGGAGCCCCAAAGCTCAACTCCGTATGTCCAGATGGGCCTTATTATTATCATGTAGATCAGTCTTTTGTAATGAGTTGGAAGTTTAGACCGTTTGTCTAGTAAGTGCTGTAATAGTCGAAATCGACGTGCAGTTTCCTGTCTTTTCAGTATGGTGTGAGGATTTCAGGTTAATCGTTTGTCCAGATGTAGTCCAAGGTAGCGGATCTGTTCGACAGGAGTAAGAGTAACATCATTAAATGAAACTGTAGGGCAGTCGGCAGGTTTACGACGAAGAGTAAATGTGATTTGATGGGATTTATTTTTATCCTCCAATTTCGACAACTTTAACAAATAAAATTGTTTTAACAATGGGTGAAATTTTTTTTCAATTTTTTTTTATAAGGGTTTCCGAAGGTACTAAAAATTAATATCAACTTTTTTTAACTCCTAAAAAATCTTTCACTATATTTTGATAAGTTTTAAAAGAGTTTGATAAGTTCTTAATGTTATTAAGATTTAATAACATTCTGAATCGTTTCAATAAATTACCAATATTGATGCACAATGAGAGTTGTTGTATAAAAACTATTCATATTTTTGTAGTATACATATGATAATATAATCAAATTTTAAAAAATAATAAAAGAAAGATCACCTAAAGCGGACGTATTAACGTGAATATTAACGAAGTTAGCTGTTACTATAGTTAACGTTTTATATATTTAGTAATTGATATCATAGTGTTTAATTAATGTATATACATCCTAAAATATAGCAATAGTAGTAAGTTTTAAAATTATTTAATTTATTAATATTCAGTCTATTACGCACTAGTTCTTGTATAACGAATTTTATGGGTCATACTAGGCTCAAAAAATATTATATAGATTAATTAACTAATTTTTTTTTCTTGTAAACGTTTTCAACGGGCAATAATCGCTTATCAGCAGACTTTAATCAGTGAAAATATAAATATAAGAGCATCTTTTTGATTAAATTTACATCTATCCGTTTTGATTTGATAGAAAGCGATAAATATTCGTAAAAGAAATCGATCCCGGAAAGTACATAATCTCCTAAGCCGGTAGAAGCTCTTGGGCAATGAAGGTGAAATTTCTTAAGGGAGTTCTTTCCCCCCGTCCCCCGGCTAAAGTTATTACCCGGCGGATGCATTTTAAAGTAGCAATTTAGGGCAGGTTCTACTCCAATGTAGCGAATAAGTGTATTCAGGGTTGTTAAAACTGAATTAGGGTGATTGAGCCGAGACCGCACCGCGTAGAGTTGGTGCCAAGTTTGAGCAAACTGACTCCGCACCCAAGTTTGAAACGTGCCTCGAATGGTTCGATATCTCGTCTCAGGAGTTCAACGTGTGTTCGCGGTCCAAACATCGTTCTTATTTCTCATTAGCAGGCAAACTATGGCCTCCCTTCCAACTTTTGGGCTGTAATTTTCTCCTAGTTTCTTCGAAGGGGGAAAAAAAAAAGTGTCCGACTTCTTTTGCGGAAAGAACTTTTACTCCACTATAAGTTGAATATTGGTTGAAGTTTAAACGAAAAAAGAAAATATTATTGCCAGCATCTTTTATGTGACCATGAAAAAAAAGCAGTATGTAATTTACACATTCTTTATAATTCCTTTATTTTAATTTATATTGTACTAACAGATCCGACAATGATTCACTATTTCTATATTTGAGTATGTATAATACATTAATTAAACTCTATTGAAACTTTGATATGAATTAATAAATAATAAAACGGTAACTATAGTAACAACTAATTTAGCCGTATTATCATTAATAATCACGTTAATACATCCGATTTAGGTGATATTTTCTTATTCTTTTAGACAATTTGATACTGCATTGAATATGAACAGTTTTTATATAATAAATCTCATTGTCCTACAATATTGGTATTTTATTGAACAATCCAGAATGACTGACTGATCAATGTGTACTAAAAGATTTTTTAGGAGTTAGATAAAGTTGATATTCGTTTTAGTGCCTCCAAAAACCTTTAAATACTAAAATAATTTAAAAAAAAAAAAGTGAAAATAAAATTAAAAAAAAAAATCGTATAAGGGCATTAAATCTAAATTTTGTTAAAATAGGTTGAAAGAGAAGATATTCAGCTGTTCAATGGTTCTATTAAGTTAAAAACAAATATGATTTGCTTTATAATCAAAAACTTTTTTTAGTGAATTAAAAATCAGTAATATTTTTTCTTATTCTTCGGAAAGAGACAAATCAATTGGCATATAATAACCGTTAAAAAAATTTATACTTTCTGAGCTACGCGCTAAAAATGCATACTTTTTTGTTAGTAACAATTTCTTACCGAAAAAATTGTACCAGCCTATTACCTTCCCAGGCAAATCCACAAAATTTAACAAAAAGCCCCGTCACAATTGGATTAATGGTATAGTAGTGCATAAACTGCGAACAAACAAATATTGATAAATA
>NW_027109499.1:160767-167861 GCF_000696795.3 Halyomorpha halys
CTGACTGTTGATTCCTAAAACCCTTTTTACTAATTAAATCCAGAAGCTTTTATTAATATACTCACATCTATAGAAGTATAAAAATTAAAATATTAAAAAAAAAAATCTTCTACTAGACTGACATACGTTGACATAAGCAAACCGGTTTTAATGCGGAGTTAATAATATTGTACATAAGTAATAAGTGTAGATATGTTTTTCATGTAATAAAAAAATTTAAATATGTATTTATAGTTGCAGATATGTAATAAAGAAAATATAAAAATATGGGTACAAAAAATTAATATAATCAAAAAAGTTCAGTACCAATTTAAAAAATTAATATATATTTAAAATATAAAATAAATTAATACTTCATGCAAAAAATACAAAAAAATAAATAAATAATTATCAAAATATTTTAAGAACTAAAATCATTTAAGTAGAAAGTAATAAAATATATAGACACTTTTATATTTTCTCATCTTGGCTTTCATAAACGAATATAATCAGGACCATTTTTAGATTTTCTGGTGAAAATCGACAACGATTTGGTTAAAATAAAAATTTTTATCTGCTAAACGACCTTTACATGTCGACCGAATATAAAAGCATTTAGCTCCATGGGTTATAGGCTAAGTCTTTCTACAGAACTACAAGTAGTTTCCATTGGCTTTATTAACTTTGTCAAAAAAATTTTTTTCAAAATTTTCAAATTGTCTACCAGAGCCATATTTCTAGTGTCTAATTATTTTAAGGAACAATATAGTAAAGATACTAGTTACTAGCTATGTAAATTGGATAATGTTTTAATTCCTTATCTTCGAAGGACGAGTTTGCTATTTCTATTACTCCCAAAGAGTCAACATTGAGGTCAGATGTTATTCGTTTTATTTTTCGTTGTTCTTCGGTGCCTCTAACTTCTAACCAATTCACCAGTGCGTAAGGACTGGTTGGGGGGATAAATTAATTTTAGATAAAAAAAACATTCAAAGCATGTAGCATTTGCACTTATTCCAAAGCTGACTAATCGAGTCATTGAAAACCCAAGGGAGAATCTTCAAGAAGACTTGAATCGAATTAGTCACTGGGCAGAAGAAAGTAAGCTTGCATTGAATGAAGAGAATAAGGCAATCGTAATGGGATCAAATCACCTCCTTAACACTATTCCTCATATTCCAACTTATCCCCGGACAATTATCCATCTTTCAAAAACCATGGTGCCACCATCGACCGTCGTACCTCCTCTCCCAAATGCGTGTACTTTAACTATATAACTTTATATTTATATTACATAACTATTTATTTAACTGCAGTTAGTGTTAAAGAACCATAAATACAAAAATTGAACATGTTTCATGTAAAATAAAATTAGATGAGTTCTGATAATTTTTTTTTAAATTTATTTATTGATATTTACAACTGTATAAAAAATAAAACAAGTATATTTGATCATAATGACATAATGATATGATACAGCATGTAGAGAAACTACCCATTAGTAGAACTCTAAAAACAGTTTACAATATAAGGTTACGAGGCCATCTTTTCAGGTCCCTCCGAGGATTGCAAGGAATGGAAAGGAAGCAAGGTTAGAAAGCAGTGGGTTTGGGTGGTTAGGGAGTTTATTATGGAAGGAATAATATCGGGTTCGGGCTAGATCGGTTACATAAGGAACATTTAGGTCTTTATGAATGGTTTTATTAGTAACAAAATAAGGAGCATTGAGGATTTTACGCAGGATTTTGGATTGTAAAGAGTGGATACGAGAGGAATTAGAAGGTTTAGTGGAGCCCCAAAGCTCAACTCCGTATGTCCAGATGGGCCTTATTATTGTCATGTAGATAAGTCTTTTGTAATGAGTTGGAAGTTTAGACCGTTTGTCTAGTAAGTGCTGTGATAGTCGGAATCTCCATGCAGTTTCCTGTCTTTTCAGTCTTGCGTGAGGATTCCAGGTTATTCGTTTGTCAAGATGTAGTCCTAGATAACGAATCTGTTCTACAGGGGTAAGGGCAACATTATTAAAGTATACTGTAGGGCAGTCGGCAAGTTTACGACGAAGAGTAAATGTGATTTGATGGGATTTGTTGGGATTTTTTTTTATCCTCCAATTTCGACACCATTCGTCGAGGACTGGAGAGTTTGGGATGCAATCAAAGCGTTATTACTAACTTTGAGCACACATGTGTCATCAGCATACGTGGTAAGGATAGTGTTAGGAGTTGTTGGGATGTCAGCTGTATAGACGGTGTAGAGGATGGGACCGAGAATACTACCTTGAGGAACACCAGCGGATTGAAAATAGAGGGATGAATAGGAACCATTATGGTCTACTTGGAATAATCTATTTGTAAGAAAGGAACGGATGATGAGAAAATACGTAGGAGGTAGGAATTTAAGGAGTTTGTAAAGCAGTCCCAGGTGCCAGACTCGATCAAAAGCCTGCTCTATATCGAAAACTTCTGATAATTAGATTCGAAAAAGAGCAACGAAACCACCGAAACGTTTTCTAGTTCATGACTAAAATTTATATAAAGTTTTAAGGTTTGTTTGTTTTGACAAAGTCAGGAGCATTAAGAAGGATTCTGGATTGTAAGGATTGGATAGGAGAGGAATTTGAAGCTTTAGTAGAACCCCAAAGCTGAACTCTGTATGTCCAGATAGGCATTATTGTCATGTTGATCAGTCTTGTAATGAATTAGCAATTTAAACCGTTTGTCCAGTAAGTAGTGTAATAGTCGGAATCGAGGTGCAGTTTCCTGTCCTTTCAGTCTCGTGTGAGGATTTCAAGTTAGTTATTTGTCCAGATGTAGTCCAAGGTAGCGAACCTGTTCGACAGGGGTAAGAACACCAATATTAAAGTATACTGTTGGGCAGTTCGTAAATTGACGACGAAGAGTAAAGGCGATTTGAGGATTTGATGAGATTTATTTTTATCCTCCAATTTCGGCACCATTCTTCGAGAGTTGTCGTATGGGATTGAAGAGTTTGGGATATGTGCAGAGGATAGTGTTGGGATTGGTTGGGATGTTAGCTGTATAGACTGTGTAGAGGATGGGACTAAGGATACTACCTTGAGAAACATCACACTTTATTAGAATTTAACATTAAAACATTATCATATATTAAAAAAGAGCATAGCTAAATAAGCAGAAAATGCATTTATCAATGAAGTCATTACATTATTATGTGATATCAACATGAATTTAACTTATCTTCTATATCAATTTTTATTATTTTATACCTAAAACAAACATTTCAGTAGCAACAGAATTTTAAAAAAAGAAAACAACCACTGGAAAGGCACGTAAGTTATTTATCTGGCATCATAAGCGCGACAAATCACTACGGAACAAACAAGTGTTGCCACAACTACATCACTAATAGAAAACCGGAACAGTCACAACAGGTGCAAATTTATTCCGTGATAAATTCAGCAACTCTGCAAAACTAAAGCCCCAACAGAATGTTTAGGGGTAACCGAAGTAATTCCACCAGATACCGAAGCCCCTAGGGTGTAATTCCCTATATCAAGTAACTTTTAATCCAAACTATACAGGCTCACAACACGACTTTGATGAAAAAGTTTTGTTTTATCTCATGTTACGGTAATCAGGCACTTCTCCAACGAGAATATCAAACTGCTTAAAATATAACATATATATTTTATTTTCATATATATCTTTAAAAATTAACCATTAAAAAATATGGGAAAAAGAAATACCAAAGTATATGAAATTAAAAACAAGTTTGAAAAATTAGGTGAAATACAATTTAAAAAATGATTAGAGCTAGAAAGAAAATACTTATGAAGAACCTAAAAGCAATTTATGCATGGAAAAATTGTATAATTCATTTATTGTTATTTACAACTGTTTAAAAACATATACAAGTAAATTAAGTGATAAAATGACATGATACAAACATGAGGAGAATCTATCCATTGGTAGAGCTCCAATAACAAAGATCTCGATACTATCATCACTTCAGATGCCTAGGAGGATTATCAGGTAATGAAGGAAAAGCCAGGTTAGAAAGGGTGGGTTTGGGTGGTTGGGGGAATTCGATGGTTTAGTGGATCCCCAAAGCTCAACTTCGTTTGTCCAGATAGGTCTTATTATTGTCAAATAGATCAGTTTTTGTAATGGATTGGAAGTTTAGACCATTTGTCTAGTAAATAGGAAACAATTTGAATGTTAAATTAGTAAAATCTGTATATTTATCACATCTTACAAATCAATTTTTATATTGAACTGTATATTATACTGTATTATTATTGATAAATTCTTCTTGGTATAAGGATTTTTTTTTTCATTTATATACCTTCTTTTTTTTCTGAGTCATTTGAAGTAAATACAAAATCATAGACAACAAAAACATGAAATTTGCTTGATGACTCAGAGATATGGTTACAAATAGAATTAATTAATTGCTTCATTGTAACTATACTTCTTATAAATATTATAAAATCTCAACAAAAAATTTGAACCAGCATTATGCTGAAATGTTAAGCAAAGGTAATTAATGATCATAATGTTTTTCTTTTGGTTTTGTCAAAATAAATAACATATAATTAAAATTGATAGGTTTTAAATAGTAATATTATTAATGACTAAATAAAGTAGAATAAATTAGAGCATATAATGAGAATATGTTAAACTTCGGATGTTGAGGTAGGTTACTCAATGTAGTGTTGATACAGTGGTTAGGCGAAATTGAAATCTTATACTAATTATTGTAATAAGTGTAACTGCGAAAATAATAGGCCATTTAGCATATAATGAAAATTAATTTACTAGTTTGTGGTTTTTCCTAATTTAAGAAGTTTAGGTAATTGACTAATGATAAAAACTGACAAAGGCATAATGGCCTGCAATAATGTGATAAGCAATGTTTGGCTTTGAGAGTGTGAATAAGGTAGGAAATTGAATTATTCATTATTTTTTTATAATTAATTTATAATGAATGAAATGTAATAAAAAAAAATTAAATTTTTTTAAACAGGAAACTGCACGTCGATTCCAACTATTACATCACTTACTAGACAAACGGTCTAAACTTCCAACACATTACAAAAGACTGATCTACATGACTGTAATAAGGCCAATCTGGACATATGGAGTTGAGCTTTGGGGCTCCACTAAAGCTTAAAATTCCTCTTGTATTCAATCCTTACAATCCAAAATCCTTTGTAAAATCCTCAATTCTCCTTACTTTGTCACAAATAAAATCATACCTTAATGTAAAAAAATTTTAAGTGATTTTAACAAGCGGCGTAAAGAGGGCCCAATCACCTTAAAACCTCCCAAAAGTCCAAACAATTTAAATTCAGGTATTGAGCATAAATTACCACAGGCTAATTTGTATGCACCTTTACTGACAGGAAACCGCTAGATGCAGCCGTGAAAATTTAATAATTAATACGTTTAATTATTAAATATCTTTTTTTATTATTGTCTTTCTACTTTACTTTAGTAGTTAAGTTTTATTGTTAGTAACGACACCATTAGTTACATACTTATGGATAACATATTTCAAGATACGTTATCTTATATATATATATATATATATATATATATGCATTTTTTTTCTTTACTACCAGATCGGCCTGGTTATTGTAACCAATGGATTTTATTTTGCCAATTAATAATAGAGAAAGGAGGTTAAGTCCCATGCAAAAGATACCCCTAAATATTTACAGTATTATAATTATTGCAAAACTTTTTATCTAATAAATGGTTTGTTCATATGGTAGTAATAGTGTGGATAAATTGAAAATTAAAAGTTTTAAAAATTAATGAATTTAAAAAAAAAAATAGGGTGTGTTTGACTTATAATTAATGACCTGGGCAGAATAGCCTGCAAAACAATTTTTAAATGTTAAAGTGAGGTGAGAATTTATATTGAAGATTGCCCTTGAGGATGGCCGAAATGGCCGAAACGTTGGACTATTGATGTAATAAAAAGTGTTGAGACTATACAAGGTTAAAATTTGATTTATTTAACTAAAAAATAAACAGCTTTTTCATTTGAAAAAAATAATTTAAAACAAATCAAAGATAAAAGAAAGATAATAATAAAAAAATATATATAAGAATATGGTCAGGGTTGCGGTCAAAAGTTAAACGAAAATAGTTTAAAATTGTTTAAAAATCGATAAAAACTGTATCTCGCATACATACAGCCATGTATTAAACTTAATCAAGACTCATTAATTTTACACTCATTTTATTATCATCACCAAACATTTTCTCTTTATCACTTATATTACCTATCGCTGCATCTACTTATATTTATTCATCTATGTTTTATTAACTTCATATTTACTTTGTTTTTGTTTTTGTAAACTTTTATTTCACATGTTTCTATTAACTTATTTCACCTATCATTATCATCTTCTATATGGTTTACATTCCATCACATTTTTTTCACTTATTTTCTATACTTTATTACTTATTTTTAATCTTTTTATGTACTTTTTTTCTACATCACACCTTGTACTTTTATATATATTTTTATTTTATTTTGTATACTTTCATTTCCGATTTTTAAATTACCTTATTTCACTTTATGTTATTCATGTTACTCCTGTTATCTTTACTATTACTGTTATCAGTGTAGAGAAATGATTATTTTCACGATATATAAATACTACAGTTATCATTGTTTATTTATTTTTCTTACTTATTTTTTTTTTTTTTAATTTTAAACTACTCTTTATTTATTTTTTATTGGTTACTTCTTTTACAATTATTGTTATTATATCCTATATTGTTTAATTTTCGTCAGTATAATCTCCTATTATTTGTAACGATATTTGTCATTCTAATTTTACTTTGTTATTATAGTTATTATTATTATCATGTAATTACTCATGAACTGTATCATTCTATATTTTTCTCTTATCATTTTTCGTCTTATCTTTATCACTACTTCCTGTATACGCGACGTATTTGAAATGGAAATAAAACCATTACACAGTTTGCTGCCTACCTCCTCCCCACTCCTCCACGCTTCCGCTTCATGGTTTCTTCCTGTTCAACCGATTCATTTGAGCAGGTATGTTGTCCTGACTTGCTCTTTGTTCATTTTTTGTCATTTTATATCATTATTAT